>NC_092815.1:162878031-163040531 GCF_023375885.2 Dermacentor andersoni | reverse complement strand
CTGCGCAGCTCAAACATCCAAGATCAACTATGGGCCATCCAGCAAGCCCGTGAGGCGGCGAGGTGACATGATCTCCGAACCTCCTCGGGGGCGGCCTGTACCCAGGTCACGCTTTTGCCGAATTTTCAATACAGTTGATAACCGTCGTGGTTGTATGAGTGGCTATGTGAGGCTGCTGAGCCCGAGGTGGCGGGATTGAATCCCGGCCACGGCGGCCGCATTTCGATGGGGCGAAATGCGAAAACACCCATGTACTTAAATTTAGGCGAGCGTTAAAGAACCCCAAGTGGTGGAAATTTCTGGAATCCTCCACTACGGCATGCCTCATAATCAGAAAGTGGTTTTGGCACGTAAAACACCATAATAAAAAAAAATTATTATATGATCGCATTATATATAACAACTTTATAACAGCTATATAGCAACTATATGACAGCATTGTATAGCAACTTTATAGCATTATATGATGGTCGCCGTGAGGCGGAATGTGTTATGCATGGTGATGTCTGCAGGGCGCTATGCGGATATTGTATTCGTTATTCATATATATATGCGTAAACATTGCGATGGGAGAGATGCACGTGTTTGAATTGTCGCACATATGCGACTGCCATATAATGTTACGTGTACCTTCGACGGTTCCCGTTATCGTGCCTAATTTGTTTGCGCGACGTATATTTAGGGTGCGTAATTAATGCACGAGTGGTGAATCCTCTTAAGCTCGGCGCGCTTTAGTCACCTACCATCTTCACTGGTGGGGTGCGTTCACCCGGGCGTCCCATAATGCTTGCTATCCCCATTTTAATAGAGGCTTAGGCATTTATGACGTAGGTTTAATGCCTTCTTTCTATGTCTGGCATACGGGGACCGGCTAAAAAGGATAGGCTCGTATGCTTTGCGCTGTCGCGCCTATTGTTATCCCGGACGTTTGTGACTGTACTCCAGATGGCAGCTATCAACCCTGCACACAATGGGCTTAAATTACGCATTCTTGCCCTGTACTGAGAAATGAGTGTCTATTTGCGTTAGAATCAAAAACAGAGCAAACAAAATGAAATAAATACTTTATTTCTCACGTTTTTTTTTTTTTGTCAACTGCTATGGTCATCTGCAACTTGGTTTTAACCAATCACGGAGTTGCGAGTGGTTAAGTCGAAGATGCTCCTGCTGAGCGCCACAGGGCGACGATGCAGTCGGCATACATGTATTTATCTTTTTGCGTGATTGAAATTCTAAATATTTCGATATTGGTGCTTTGACCTACGCTAAAAGCATATCCAACCGTCAGTATATGCAACCCCCAACAAAAATACGGTAGCTTGAAAAGTGTTCGAGGGCGCCTCCGGAAAATAAGCCGGTTTGGCAGCGCCAACCGCGGAATATCGTGCGAAAGTGCATTTTCTTGGAAAAAATTTGGCCTTTTTTTTTCTCCGAGTTAGGTATTACTAGATCACTGTTCGACCACTTGCTAACTAAATGGTTTGTAGCTGTGATTTCCTACTTAAACTGATATTTATTTACACATACATGTACGCACGCGGACTTCGTGGCGCACAAGGCGAGGCGTAAGGGGGTCGCTGCGAAGCGGCTCGGCACGCGTGCACGTTTTCAAACAGCGCGGTAAATTTCCATGACGTCACGCGCTGCCGCGCGTGACGTCATGGAAATTGCACGGCAGCTCGTCTGCTGCCGTGCAGAGGCACACGATGTTGCAGCTTGACATATTGCCAGTCGCTACGTTTGCAGTCCACAACGCAAGAAAGTCTGATTATAGTACTCGCGAAAAAACTGAGGACGATTCTGATCGCGGAGCTCTCGTCGAAATGGAGCACGTTGTAACACAAGCAGACGACGCTTGCTGTGTGCCGGAAGTGTTTAAGTGTACTGAGGAATTGTTCTTCTTCATCCTCTTTCTGTTACTTTCTTTTTATAGAAACAAATTAACTAACATGCCAACTATTACGAACATCATTTGTTCCCCATAAAGGTGAAAAAATTATCCATGACGTACCTGGGCAGCCAATCGGATGGCTCCCCCACATGACGTCATCGGGGTGATTTACCTCACGTGGGTAGGGACGGATGACAATTTTGCCGAGCAGTGTGCTGCGATGGACACCGACGTACATTTTTAAAACCTTATAATAATTAGGACGCTTTACGCGGAGCACTTAGATGCGTCAATTAATGATCAGAGGACCTACTCTAACGACTCAGTACGTTTGTCGAAAATGTTCAAAATCGTTTCAGGGTCCCTTTAATGCACTTAGACTTAACGCACTCAGTTATGCACTCAGCTTCGCGTTGTGAATATATAACTAGTTGGATCTGCTGCATTGCATATTCAATATTTTTGTACATCCTGGCTAACATTAGCTGGGACACCCTATATACTACAGAGAGTCGGATGCAATGAAAAAAAAAAAAAACTATGCATGGACTTGAGACGAAGGTACCTCCCGGAATGTGCCTCGTCGCCAATCGTGTAAAATGGCGGCAAGAGGGACACGTGTCGCCCTAGGTGAGAAAATAAGTTGCAGGCAACATCAGAAGATAAAGCAACGCTTCTCACTATGCATTCGACGAGCTTCCGTTTCCTTGCGTGCATAGCGTAGCAGAAAAGGAAGTGAAAGAAGCGGGAACAACATGATAGAGTCGACCGCGTTGAAGGGAAGGGAAAGTCATGAGCAGAAGCTGCTGATCGAAGTTGGTCAATCAACGAGCTAGCCCGCCCGCTCTGCCACCGCAAACAAATCGGCCTGCTCATCCTGGTTTAGGCGGATCGCGGTCTGTGTGAATGAGAACAGAAATAAGACCACGGTACAGCACTGTGTGCGAGCGCCGTTTCGGCATCTTGCTGTCCTTGCATGCGAAGCTTAAATAAACAAAATCCTGACATTGCGCTTCAGATTGCTGGCGCAGAGGCTTCGCGAGGTTTTATGTTTCCTGCTCATTTCGATGGCACGCCAACGCAATGTCTGAGCGGTTCAGAAAGTCTTCCGTCTAGGCTCTTGCTCTGTTGTTATCACGAGGATCTGGTTACCATACTAATCTGCAATATTGTATGAACCTGACGTTAGCGGATTTCCTCAGAAACGCATATATTCATCCACGTTGCTGAGAGCTCTTTTCTGATTATGTATTTATGAGCATTTAAGACGTTATGCTTGCAGGCCATGAAGGAAGAGTTATTCCGCATTTTTTTCATCCGTTACTGGATGCACAATTGATCTGCGCAATAAGAACGGCCGATCGACGTAAGTACGATGAGTTGCCCGCTTTAGAGACAACTTTAGAGACAAGCACGAATATTATCATGACATAAAAAATAGAGGCCACAAAAATGTTTTGCTTTCCCATTTCATAATATATAAAAACGCACGGGCAGTGCCCCGTGATCTGCACCATCTAATATTATGAACCACAATAGGTTCTTTGCGTTCAAGACTCATACTCTGCCTTGTTCTCGCGCTTAAATAGTAAAAGTAATGTTAGCTACAGCGCGAGCCAGTTTGCCTAGGCACAAAGCAAGGACGGCCCAACATGATCGCTTATTCGCGACTGTCTCTGGTGAGATGTCATGCAGCGGGTTTCTTTGGTGGGTATTGGTGGGTGGTGAGTATTGTCTTTGCCGGACCGCGGAGCCTGCAGCCCAGCCCTTGCGAAGTTTATCCGTTTCTTCATGGAACATGGTTATAATGGCGCGTTTGATCACGCGACAAAGAAAGGATGCACAGAGGACATCCTCAAACGCGCTGTTATTACCATGCTCCATCAAGCCAGCAACAAACTAGCCTATCAAAGTCTCCTAAGTGTTATCCTGTTCTGTTTGATAAGTGCGTTTTATCTTTCTGGGAAAGAAAGGAGCAGTAACAAAAAGCTACTACAGCGGCTAGCTTGACGAGATGGCTGTGCTATTGTTCGTAACTTTTATGATTATTCAAGATGTCTCTTCACGCCTTTTCGAGTAATCCAGGCCACATCAGTCTAGCCTAGTTAATGGAAGATGGCGTTTCCGCACAGTGACATTTGGAAGAAAATGAGCAGCAATGGTGACGTATTCATTCCGGTAAATATATGAAACGTTATGTTTTACTAAAGGCTTAGTATAAGTTAACGCCCGACCGATTTATCAAAGAGCTACGCATGCCATATATTTTTGCTTATTACAAGTCTGTCCTTGTGCCAGTTCTCATGTCCGCCTGACGTATTACAATCATTGTTAAGGTCACAAGTTACATATGCGCGAAACGATCCCTGGAGGCTCAGCTTGGAAGGACAGTTTGTTCGACATAGGGATGACACTCCGTCATGAATATGCAATCTACATGGAGTAGAAGTTAGTAAAGTGGTTCGGCTTTTTCTCGTGGTTCATTATTGGTAGTTCTATTCGCCGTAATACTCCATACCCTTTTCTTGCCGTCTCCACAGGTGCTGTAGCGGTATTGATGCATACGTAGCCGAGAAACCAAGATCACTGCGTTCAATATTTACAATATATTTATTCAATGTTTTTGTTCTGTTTTCTCTTTATATTCCTTTTTTCGGTGGAAGGGTTCCTGTGTGAACCGCTAACCATTACTCAAGCTCCGCTACCTATAAGACAACGAAACGTTCCACTCTCACTGGGAGGTCGTCGCGCTGACTCAGTAGCTACGGCGCAGTGGCTGCTTTCTTGGTACTTCATTGCCTTTCTACCTTCTTTCAGGTCCCTGAACACTTTTCCTCTACTGAGAATCGTAATCAGTGAGGCGACTCGACCGAGACTTTGCAAAGTCAGGGCCCTCCACGACAATGGCACCATGTCCGAGAACACACTTCGTGTCATGACTTTCACAGCAACAGTGCCGCGCTATTGCAACAGCAAATGCCGGATAGCTCTCATTTGCAGCACCTTCGCAGCTGCCAACAGAACCTTCCGGCACTGTTTGTGCTGGTTCATCCAACACACTACACGACAGCTGCTGACATATTCCTTATCTAACAGCCCACCTTGGTCGCAGGCTTCCTCTTCATTTCGGATGTTACGTAAACATGGAGCTTCTTATGGTGGGCACTCGAAGCCGCTGTTCCATTTCCGGAGCCTTAAGGTTCCTTCTCTATGCCTAACCACATGCAGCCATTACAGTCACATTGGTGACCATTCGAGCAATCGTCACGGCGACGGAAGACGACGAAGTGTCTTCTTGGCAGAACACTTGTTTCTGTGCTCTGTGAATTTTTGGTAAAATCTTCGGCTTTCGAGGTGCCTCGCCTCCCCGTCTTGCAGCCATGGACGCGGAGCATGCTAGAGGCCCGCCTGGCCAGACGTCATCACAGCCGTCAACCGCGAGGAAGCGAGTTGGCTCCCCCAGTGACACCGAAGACACCGAGCTGTACTCCATGTCGGACGACTCATCCGACGACGGCTTCATACCCGTCCGGAGTAAGAGGGCGAGAAGAAAAATCGTCAACACAGCGCCGTCAACTCCTGCGAGCACAACGACTATGAAGTCAAGGCCTGCGCGCTGGCCACACGTCATCATCTATATGCCGGAAGAGCCATCAAGCAACCTACGATTGCTGAACAGGCAAGCCCTATCCATGTTTCTGGAACGTGCGGTGCCGGATCAAATTAAAGATATAAGAATAAATCCACGCAAGAATATACTCGCCATAGACGTGTACAACGCGAGTGCGCTTGGAAAACTTCAAGCGACCACGGAGCTAGGCGGAATCAAAATGCGCCCCTTTATCCCGATCGACGACACATCCATAGCCGGTGTGATTTACGACATCGACATAGCCATTCCTAATGATGACTTACCTAGCCTCATCAAGCCGGCATACGAAGGCACGATCATTACGCAAGTGCGCCGCCTTGGGAATACGCGCTGCGTAAAAGTAATATTCAAGGGGGATTGTATCCCATCCCACGTTAAAGTCGGACATTTTCGACATCCGGTTCGACCATTCATCCAGAAGCCGCTTCAATGCCATCAGTGTTTCAGGCTAGGACACGTCAAGGGCGTGTGTCCCAACTTGCTACTGTGTCCCCGTTGCGCTGAACCTCATGCAGAACAGACCTGTGGTGCCACGGTCCTGAAGTGTGCCAACTGTAGCGGCCCTCACGCGGCCTCGTCGAAAGACTGTCCCCGCATCAAGAGGGAACGCGCGGTTCTCAAGCAAATGGCCAGAGACAATTCGGCTCACAGGGAGGCAGCCAAAGTAGTCCGGCGTCGGCGTCGACGTCGGCACCATCGTACGTCTTCGAAGAAGACGCATGCGCGAAGTGACAGTACCCACTCCTCTGCGGTGCCAGTTAGCCGCGCCGTGAAAGGGCCCACCACTTCCACGAAGGAAGCAGAAAAGACTCTATCTTTAGAGGATTGGCCTACGCTACCGAGCCGCTCCCTTGCGAAAGAACCTCAGAAGGTCGGGGCCCCACCTGATCCTTCTCCGGCCATGGATGATTCACCTAAAACAGACCGTCAAGTCATCTCGGTGCTACGTTCTCTCATGGAGGCCATTCGAGCGCTTTTAGTGGACATGAGGACACCATCTGCTCGAAGCGCACTTAAAGTGTTGGACGCCTTAAGCCCAGTGCTTGCATCCCTCAACTAGAAAGATGGCTACTCATACCCCATCCTTCCGGAAAGAAGTCAAAGCAGCGTCCGTCATCCAGTGGAACGCCAGAGGGCTAAAATCACGAATTTCAGATTTTCGTCAGTTTGTCTACACCAATGTGTTTCCACTCATCGTCATTTGTGAGCCCAACTTGTCGAAACCAATAAGATTGTCAGGATACGAGTTTATCATCTCATCAACAAACGGTGCATGCAGCAAAATCGTCGTTTTTGTTCGTCGTGAACTCACCTATGTTTTGCAACCAATTGCGCCCCACGACGACAATCAATATATATGCATCACAGTTAAAAAGAACAAACTCTCGTTTACTCTCATAGGCGTGTATATATCGCCTTCCAGCAATTTCGATACCAAAAGATTTGCGGATATCTTGAGTGTTTGTCCCGCCCGATGGGTCACCATAGGAGATTTCAATGCACACCATCCAGCATGGGGAAGTACAAGGACAAATGCAAGAGGACGAAGATTAGCAAGTATCGCCCACAACTATGGCCTTACTCTCCTGAACGATGGTAGCCCCACCTTTCTTCGAGGCGTGACATACGGCAGCTGCCTCGACCTTGCTTTCGTCTCCAACTCTCTCGCCAGATGTGTGAAGTGGTTTCCAGACATTGAGACACATGGGAGTGACCACATTCCCACCTATCTGAACATCAAAGGCTTGTCGTCGACATCAGGCTCACGGAATACCATTCGGACGATTCAATGGGCCAACTTCAAATCTGAGATGGAAGATGCCTGCCGCGAGGGCCTACCCTCTGGGTTAGAGCAAACGATTAAAATGACGATGCAAAACGCCACTCGCATGATGACGATCTCTTCCACGCGAAATGACTTCGACATAGAATTAGAGCGACTTCGAGCGCTTCGTCGCCGGGCGGAACGTTGATATCGACGCACAAAATCAATCCATGACCTTAGGGCAGCGAGGAGGATGCAAAAGAAGATTCAGCGTCGTATGGATAGATTAGCGTCGGAACGGTGGGAAACGTTTTGCCAGACACTCGACCCCCGCAAGCCACTGTCTCACATTTGGAAAACGGTGCAAGGTCTGCGTTGCCTTCCGGAACGGCGTTTTCCATTCAAGGCGCTGGCGCTTTTCCAAGGGTGGCAAGACATCGATGTCGCAGAAGACTTTTGTGCGCGGATCGCAGACCAAGCGACTCATCCAGATCCTCCAGCCCGAGCTGACGTCCCCCATTCCCGTGATTGCCGCATGGACCTTCCTTTTACAATGGAGGAGCTCGAAGCGGCACTAGCTCTCTGCAGGCGCTCATCATCTCCGGGTCCAGATGATATATCATACCGGGCCTTGTGCTATCTCGAAGAGTCCGCACGGATAGAATTGTTGAGCCTTTACAACTCCTCATGGCAGGAGGGAAATGTTCCTGACGAATGGAAAGTAAGCCGCCTGGTGCCACTCTTAAAGCAGGGCAAATCCCCATTAGAACTCACCTCTTACCGCCCAATAGCACTGGCGAGCTGTGTAGGAAAGCTAATGGAACGGATGATCCTTGGCCGCCTGGAATGGTACCTTGAATTTTACAAGATTTATCCGCTTTCCATGGCTGGTTTCCGACGTGACCGCTCTTCCATCGACAGTGTAGTTGATCTCGTTTCATATGTCCAGCACGAAAGGTCCCGTAAGCGTTTATCTGCAGCTTTATTCTTAGATGTGAAAGGAGCATACGATAACGTATTACATGAGGCCATTCTCGACGCTCTTGCGACGGTTGGCCTACGTGGTCGAGTTTTTTTGTGGATTGCAAGTTACCTGTCTGCAAGATCATTCTATGTGTTAACTGACGATGGCCCAACTACGCTACGCTATACCAGCAGGGGCGTTCCTCAAGGCGGTGCTCTCAGCTCGACGCTATTCAACCTCGCTATTGTTGGACTTGCTGAATGCTTGTCAACTACCATCAAGATTTCAATATACGCTGACGACATCTGTGTCTGGACTTCGGCAGTCACACGTCCTCAGATACGTGCGCGACTTCAAAGAGCGGCCACTTTGACAGCGAACTACTTGTGTAAACAGGGTCTCAGCATTTCACCAGAAAAATGCGCACTAGTAGCATTTACTCGGAAACCGATGACGCCTTATGTCATCTCAATCAATGGGCGGACCATTTCCTATGTCCGAAACCACAGATTCCTTGGCGTCATTATTAACCGAGACCTCTGTTGGAGCCCACACGTGGCCTACATGAAACGGCGCCTGACAGCTACTTCCCAGTTGTTCAAATACTTGACAGGGAAGACGTGGGGGATGTCAGTAGACGCAATGCTTAAACTCTACAGAGCTCTCTTTCTCGGTTTTTTAAGATACAGTCTACCTGTACTGAACAACACCTGCAAGACAAATATTCGTGTTCTGCAGGCAGTACAAGCTCAAGCACTCAGAGTCTGCCTTGGTTTGCCCAGATGTACGTCAACAGAGGCGACTCTTGCGATTGCTCGGGACCATCCAATGCGAACTCACATTACGGTGGAAGCCCTGAGAACGCACATCAGACATTTTGCACGTGCCCCCTATCACCACCTTGTAGCACTACCTTCAGACAGGCATCATTCACCATTCTCTAAAGCTATCAACAAGTACAACGACAAACTTCCCTCTGGCTTCACCGCTGCATCTAAACCATCGATACCCCCTTGGTGTCTTCTCAGCCCCACAGTACATCTCAGTGTACCAGGAATCGGAAAAAAGTCTGAACTGCCGTCGCCTGTCCTCAAACAACTGTCTCTGCTTCTTCTGCACGAGAGGTACGCGGACAGTGAACACATTTATACTGATGGTTCCACAAACAACCAGTGTTCGTCCGGTGCTGTGGTTGTCCCAGCAAAAGCTATTACCATTAGCTTTAGGACTGACCACCCGACTACCTCGACATCTGCTGAACTAGCTGCTCTTCGCGCTGCACTCCGTTTCGTCAGTCGGGAGCCACCTCGACAATGGTCCATCTTCAGCGACTCAAAGGCAGCCCTACAATCTGTACTATCAGCTCTGCGTCGCGGGCCATTCGAACAGCTCGTATTCGATATTAGATGCCTACTCCATACATCACAGGAGAAAGGACACCGCGTGACGTTTCAGTGGCTGCCAAGTCACTGCGGCGTCACTGGAAACGAAGACTCCGATAATGCCACTCGGGCAGCTCTTGAAGACGCACAAGAAGAGGCCATACCGCTTTCACGATCCGACGCAGCTAGCAGACTTCGAGTGCTTGCTCAGGAGATCACGCTCTCTTTATGGTGCACACCAAACAGCCAGACCAACCAGAGCAACCGTCAATACCACCTGCCCTCTTTGATGCATCTCTATATGCCAACTGGACTCCGCCGAAGCGAGGCGACTCTGCTTTATCGCTTATGGTTAGGGGTGGCTTTCACGAAATCTTACTCATTCCGCATTGGAATGGCCGACAACGCTCTCTGCAATGCCTGTCTTTGCGAGGAGACGCTGAAACACATTCTGTGCGACTGTCCTGAATATAATGTTCAGCGACAGTCCCTGGCATCCGTTCTCGCGCACCTTGACACTAGACCATTGTCCCTCGACACGATTTTCACATGCCGCCGACAGAAGACATCGCAGGTGAAGGCGACGAAGGGACTACTTCGGTTTTTGAAAGAGACGGGATTGGACAAGCGGCTGTGACAGTGATATAACGTACAATGCCAGATTGATGGACTCTAACGGACGATGTGTGTGTGCTGTGCTATGTGCTCTCTCTCTCTCTCTCGCTTCCCCATCTTTCATCGCCCCATCCCTCTCCCATGTGTAGGGTAGCAAGCCGGTTACGCTAAACTGGTTAACCTCCCTGCCTTTCCTTCTCCACTTTTTCCTTCCTTCCTTCCTCCTCGTCACGGCTTGGAACTGGCCTAGGATGCAATGCCAGATAAAAATGCTGTATATTCTCTGTGGAACCCCTTCACGACAGTTGTAAGGGAATGCTTATCACTTTTTGTACCACTCAAGGTGAAGCGCTCCGAGAAATCTGATCGCTGGATAACCCGCAACTTGATACACTTGATGCGGCGACTACGACGTGACCGGCAGAAAGTTCCAAGAAATTCTGAGATCATTGCTGATCTTGGTATTAATGTTTGAGCAGAAGTAAAAGCATCTAAAAGGCACTTTCTATCTCTGACTTTGACCGAGTGCGTGAAAAGCTCGCCTCTGAAATTCTAGAGATATTTGTGAGGTTCCAAATCAGTTATAAGCGGAGTTAATATAAATGGAGCCACATGTAATGATTCCACCTTAATTGCGCGAGAATTCAATAATTACTCCTGTTCATTATTTACCCGAAAATCACTTAATGCTCCGCTTCCAATGGCATGCGACAGAGTATCAACCACATTGTTATATCTGGAGAGGGTATATTGTCTTTGATGTTACAATTATACACTTAGAAGCCGGCGGGTCCTGATATGTGGCGTTATGAGTTTTTAAGACGATATTGCGAATGGATTTTGCATTTTCTCTGAACAATTTTAATGCATCACTGCGAGAAGCAACAGTGCCGGGTGACTAACTGATGGCGCCTACCTACTAGCTCACACCGAAACCCTTCTGAGTCCTCTAGACTATTGCCTCTTCGATTATCGTCGTGGGCGCCACTGGTACTGTATATATCTCTATAGAAATCTTCAGCCACTTGAACTATCTCATCCATATTGGTAATATTAGTATTGGCATTTATTATATAGTAAATAAATAAAATAGGGGCGTCTTTGTACGGAGGCGTTTGGTGCTTTGCGACAGCCCGTACCCGATCCCACGAGAGTTGGAGCCTCCCGCGCGTTGCCATGCACGGCTCAGTCGTGTCTAGGGAAAGGGTGATACAGGTGATTCGATGCCGGGTGTTCCTGCTTTAAGCCCCCCCCCCCCCCCCCCCCGGTGGAGGCAACCCAATTCTTCGGCCTGTGCTTTGCATAGACGGCACCTCCAGACTGACCCACCTGAAGGAAAGCGGCAGTCACCTTTTCCTGTCCCCCTCTTGAATCTCTGTGCTTTTTCTCCCGCTTTACCATCTTTCCGGCCTCCTATGTACTCCTTTAACTTCCCATTTCTTTTTGGGCTGTAAGCGTTAACCGTGCGTCATATATCCACTCTTGTGTATATATATATTAGCTTACATAGGGTACGTACCACTGGCATACGCAGAATAGAATATTTCTAATCCTGTGACGACCCCAGGGGTTGGACTCTGAGGTGTGTGGTGGGCATTCTTACCGAATACAATAATGCTATATATGGCTTACAATTTCACCCCACTTCTTGATTGCTCCCTGAAGTGGGGGTGCACCGATGAAGCCTTATGTTTTTTCATGAAACCAAGGGGAACATTTCCCAAGTACCATGTAATACATAGCATGAAAGTCACAGTCCGTACAATATCCCCAATTGTTGTCGCCAAATATCTGGCAGGAGCAATCGGCTCGGGCGACAGAGGAAGAAATGTGGGAAACGGAGACCTTCGTGTTGAAGTGCGCGATAAGCTTCAATACAACAAACTGAAAAAACGTGTGGCATTTGGTGACATTCCGGTCTCTGTGGGCCCCAGAGGTCATGAACACTATGCGTGGTGTCATTTCTGATGACCATATAGTTGAACTCCGTTAAAGCGAGCAGCTGGATGAATGGCAAGACCAGAACGTGATAAAGGCTTAACGAAAGGTAAGCCGGGACAAGGAAATTCCAACCAAGCATGCAATCATTACGTCTGGAACAAGTGAACCGTTTATTCAATAGAGACCGGATATTGTAAATTTTGCGTGTGACAGCACATTCCCAATCCGCGACGATTCTCCAAGTGTCAGCGTTTTGTACATGGGTCTCAGCGCTGCCGAGGTCATACTACTTGCGCAAAATGTCCATCTAAAGAACAGACCTCAAACACCTCTATTTGTATGACCCAGTGTGCTAATGTGACCGTAATGTAATCGTTCCCGTGATGGAAGAATGAAACACAAATTATTGAACTAATGGTCAAAATTAACATTTTCTTCCCCAAAAGCGCATAGGCCTTTTATTGCTCACAATAAGTCGAAACCATCCTACAGTGATGTGACGCGCCGGGGGACTGCGCCACTTCCTCCGGCGGCCTCCCCAGTCACACGGTGTGTGATGGTGGTTCTGCCATCAGCCCCACAGGCAGGGGCCGCCAGTGCTGTTCTGCCCCCTGCCTGGGGCCACCAGACCTCCGGGCCTGCCGATTACAGGGTAAATGTGCGTGCAGACAGGCCGGAAAAAAAACCCGTGTGTAGCTGCCCGAGCTGGCGTTATCCAGTGTCTTAAGAGGCGATGGATGTAAGCAGCACTAGCGCGCGTTTCAGACGCCGAACGAACGGCGTAGCACCATGGAGCGCGTCGGGAAAATGTCCCTATATCCAGTATGTATGTGTTCAGGGCCGCGATACCGTCGTGGTCGTTACATCGTCGTCATTCCAGTTTGACGTCCGACTACCGTCATGCCGTCTTCATCCGCCAAGGCCGTCAACACAGTTGTCGCCATGTCGTCGTCGTCACGCCGTCGTTCTATCTTTGTCATCACTTCAGTAAAGTCATCCAATTGTCACGCCGTCATCGTAATACCACCTTCGTCCTTTCAATGACCTCTTTCTTTCAGCGTCATTGCTTTGTAATAATGACTACATGGTCAGGCTGTCGTCGCGATGCCATCACGATCGTGCCAGCACCGTCATCGCAGCTTCGCCATCAGACTCTTGTCATGCCCTTGTCGCCGCGTCATTGTCGTCGTAGACGTTTTGTGATGAAGTCATCGTTACGTCATTGTCTATATACATTCATCGTAATTCATTTGTCATCATGCATTTCTCATCATGCATCGTAATTCATTTCTCATCCCTGAATCGTCCCCATGCCGCAGTCGTACATATCCGTGGTCTTATCGTCGTGGGTATCCCGCCGCGGTCGCTCAAATGTCATCAGTGTAACTTCAGCATCCAGCCTCTGTCATACCGTCGTCATCTTTCCGTGGTCGTCCTACCATTGTCGCCATGTCATCGTCATCACGATGTCCTTTCACTGTCGTCATCACTTCGGCATTATTATCCTATTGGCGCCATGCCGTCGTGGTCATACCGCTTTCACTGATTCATCAACGCCATTTTTTATTCGTAATTTTATCGTAATTATGCTATCGTCATTCGGTCGTCGTGACAATGACACCCTTGACTTGCCATCGTCATCATTGCATTGTAGTCGCCTAAACAAAAATACCTTATCATACCGTAGTCGTCAGGCTGTTTTGGTCGCGCTAACGTCGTCATCCCCGCGTTTTCATTCGGTTTCGTCATACCACCGTGGGCGTGCCATCACCATCGCTCCATCTTAGTTACCTAACTCTTCTCCTACCGTCGTCGTTATTCAAGCTTTGGGATATAATCATCTTCACGTCATTCCGATCATACACTCATCGTCATCCAGTTATCATCGGGCCCTGGTCATGCCATCGTCGTCATGCATTAGTTGTCATAAGGCCCTTGCGACCCCGTCACAGTTCATCGTCGTCATTGTAACGTGTGATTCTTGCGATGCTGTTACCCTTCACCCTGTCGATTTATCATTGTCATCAGTTCAGTATTATTAACCCATTTTCATGCAGTCATCATACAACTTGCGTCGATCTATCTAATTGGTTCTTTGTTCGTCATATCTTCATCATGTTGTCGTCATTCTATTGTGATTATGCCACCACTGTCATGCTGTCGTCCTTGCGTCATCGTGATGTCATTATCATATCGTGCACCCTTTGTCATACCGTCGTCGTCATGCCTTCTTTGTCTATCCATAGTAATCATTTGCGCTTCATCTGACTGTCATCATACCGCCATCTTAACGTAATCGTTGCTACATTCGTTATCCTATTGTCCTCATGTCGTCGTTATTCCATGGCTATATTTTAGGAATATACATCTTATTGTCGTCATGTCGTCGTGGTTATGTGCCTTTGTCATTCGATCAGAATCATTCCTCGGATATTTCATCATCACTGTGTCATCGTCACAAAACTGTCATCCTGCCTTCATACTGACGGATGACCTTGGCGAGCGAGTGCCACAAGAAAGTGGGACAATATCAGAGTGTATGGTGTACAGCCGAAGCAATGCAAGTCTCAGAATTACTAATATGCGGGGTAAATAAATGTTACGTCGCTACATTGATATTTGCATTACCCTTTATGGTCACCATGAGATGAATTTCGCCGCAAGTCTTTTTGCTCCCTATATATAGGCAGCGTCAGCGAACAGTAATAGCTGCTCTAACCTGGAACGGCGACTGAATGGTAGCAAGACACTTTTGAGGAGTGCCATCTTTAATAACCTTCAAAGGGTTGAATGTGTCAGTGACATATCTTTTACGAAATTGCGCAGCGTCATGAAATGACGCCTAAAAGTCTTCATTGCAGCAGATACACGTCTTCAAGAGCACAGTCCTTTTACTAAAACAACAATTTCTGGATTTTATATGCATACATTTTATATGCAATACTTTTCAAGCATTAGGATTGAAAAGCATTGCCACCTGTCCGATTTGTGTGATAATGGTTGCGTGACCTACGTACGCAGGATACATTTTCTGTTCACCCCTGCATAAGACAGAGAGAATAAATATATTTATTGTGCAAAAGACGCTTCCGAGAGACATGGTTATTCTAATATGTCTTTGGCTCGGCTCGCGTCTTCGGCCTTCGCGAGGCCGGAGCTGACCAAGGCCCCAAAGTACGGCGTTGGGGTATGAATGTTGGGTGGATATAGTGTTGCTTGCTCGCAGCTTCCTGCCACATGTCCGAAAGACCCCGGTTCTCTGCAGAAGGGGCCCTGTGGAAAGAATTACATAGATAATTTCTGTAGGAGGGGGTGTAGAAGCGCACGTGTTAGCCGGGATACCTCGGAGTGCGTCATTCTCGTTTCCTAGGCCGTCTTGACTGCTCGAGGTGCTGATTTCGACCAAACAACGGCTCTCCAGGTGTACCAGTCATCTGTACTCTCAGGCATGCTGTACGCATTACCAATTTTGAACATACCACCTAGTTTGATGGCCCAACTGGAGCGAGATCATCGCGTTGCCCTTCGACTAATGCTTGGATTACCTCGTGAGGCGCAATCCATTGCATTACTTACAGAAGCGCATCAGTTACCCCTGAGGCTGCAAGCAGATCAGAGAGCTGTGTATCATATTGAGCGTCTGCACCGCGCATCGAATGGTCAATCGCTCCTTGATCGTCTGATTCACCACCCGTTATCTCGCATGGGAAAAATGGCGGCATTATTTATGGATATCACTACAATTTCTGAACATGCTGCTTCAGATACGTCTCCGCCTCCAAAAGGTATCAAGAAACACGTATTCCCCATTTACCTCACAATCCCTGACATGCACAAAAAGTCTGATATCGCTGTTTCGGCAATATTCCAATTGGCTCAGTCCACTTGTTCGAAAAGTTTCCAGATTATCTTCAAGTTTTCACAGATGCATCTGTACACAACGACGGTCTAGGCACCTCTGCAGCTTTTTACTGCCCTTCAACTCAAGTACGACGTATCTTTCAAATACCTCATCCAACTTCGTCAGCAACTGCGGAACTAGCAGCGATGAATGTTGCACTGAAATACGTGCAAGAGGAGTTAAATACATCGAAGGTTGTCATCTTTACTGACTCCCGTGCTGCCGTTAGCAGGTTACAACGCAGTGAGCTTGATTGTCCACTTGTGCGCAGCAATACTGACTCTGCAAGCAAAATTATATCACGGGGGTTATCTCTCGTCGCTCAATGGATACCTTCACACGTAAGAATCGCCGGAAATGAAGAGGCTGATCGGCTCACTTCGAGTTGCGTTCATAACAACTGTGACTGCCCAGAAATATTGTGCAAGCTTGATGACGCTCGTCTGTTGATTCGTCGCAACCTACTCAAGCAGCATCCAGATCAGCGCGTCGCAAATGGAACGTTCCCGCCCCGCGTTCGCGTGGTCGAGGCTTGCCTCATCGCGCTAGAGCACAACTGCTCAAGCTGAGGGTTGGTTGCGTGAACGTGCACGAACGTTTATACAGACAAGGGCGTGTGGAAAGGCCATTGTGTACGTCTTGTAGCTGCTACGAGACACTTCAGCACCTTATATTTGAATGTCCCGCTTTCAGTGCGCAGCGCATGTCGCTAGTGAGAAACTATCATCTCCTTGGCCTGCGGTGTGCGACACTCGAGGAATGTTTATACCCCAGTGGTTGTGCATCTAAACATGATCAGGCCCATCGCGCCCTACTAACCTTTATGGAGTTAACTAACTTAGATTCACGTTTGTAGCATTAACATTCAACATTCTGTAGTAAGCGTGACCTTCAGTGACCGGCCCTACTGTGTGTGATCAGTACTGTGCCCTAACGCTTCTTCCTCCGAAGATGGGAGGTGGCCGGTTCAAACACCTTGTAGTGTATATTGTAAACAGACTATTGGTGAAACGGTGATTACGTGCAGCTGTACTTGGCGTCTCATCGTGGAGAACACAATTAGCCGCATAGCGAACTAGCCATGGATGTGGTTGATAATTGTGGAGGCTGTTCGACGCGGCGTCACTTTAATTCCGGCTGCAGAGTTCTACTTTAGTCTTTAGGTTTGTCCTGTTGCTCTTCCTTTCCTCTTTCCTTTTTCCTCCCCTCCTTCCTATCTTCCATTTATGTGTTGCTGTCACCTCCCTTCAGAAGAGGAGGCAGGTGTTGTGCGCCTTCCGGTGGCAGTCGCCAGCCTGCTCCTCGCTTTCCCTTTGCTGTTAACTGTGTATATGTGTATATGTGTTCAAAACAAATAATAATAATGATAATAATGATTTGTGCCGCCATAAGAAAATGTCGTGCTAAAATTATCAGTCGTCTGCAAATTAACCCTCCAGCGCTGAAATCATTTACGAGGATAGCGGCACGCTCTCATAATCTGATAATTATTTTCGCGATAACAACTTGCGATGTAGGTAACTTTATCTCCGTCCTATAGGACAACGCCCATTGTGCGCATGCACGCACACATTTTACTGCTCGTAGTTTGCGCCGAGCACAAAACCTTGCACGATGTACCAAATACGAATCTAGCGCAATGGCCCTGCTGTAAGCGCGTCGAGCTTCCATTTGCTGATTGCCGCAGGGACCCACAGGGATATTGCCTCTGCTGGAATAGTAGCACATACCCCGTAAGCCAGGAATACATCAAATTTATGAAAATTGAAGAAACTGTTTGCATATCGCGCTATCACATTCCTCTTTGTACCATTTGCGGAGCACGTTTTCCAGACCATCGAGGCTCCATAAAAGCTCTCTGCTTGCGTTTCGAAATGGGAGCTTCGCATTTGACAATGTGTATTGCCAGAGCGTCATCACAGGCGTCTTCCTAAGTTCGACAACGAAAAAAAGGTTTCCGAGAGTAGAGAATTTATTGGACGAGACACGAGTTTTATGGCATTTATGTAAGATCTGCGCAATTATTGTGCCACCCAATATTGCGGTGAAAGCCACGCAGCAGACATCATACGCAGGTTTCGCGTCGGCCTAGCGTAAACGCAATAACGACGAACTTGTCTCTGGCAAACAAATTTCAAATGCACACCATTCTCGGAAGCCTTCATTTTACGATCAATCGTCTCCACCCTCCATGTGCTGTGATAGCAGCGCGGGCCGTGCTGCAATTTTCGCGGAACGCACGGACTATATTCTTCAAAGCTTTAGGGATGACGCTGCTGCGTTCACGGCCAGCATACTCACAACACGGTTGTTGCCATGAGCGTCCTCTATTTCTCTTTGGTTCCGCTTTCCCTGTCCAAAATTCGAGGAGCTGCTTAGAGCACGCAGTGTCACACATTGCTAACACTTAGGTGAAAAAAAAAACTAGACATGAACAACTTAGAACAAGAGAACTCAACGAGAGACAAAGAACGTTGCAAAAGAATCATCACGATCATCCCCACCACCACCGCCACCGTACTACCAGCTCTGTTCTTTCTTGTTTGCCGAATATATTGTCACGTGGTCGTGACGTCAACGAACACAGTAGCAAAACTGTGAAAGGCAAAAACTAGCTTTTATTGGGCGAACCTGTGCCCACAAAACAGGCTACACTTAAAGCACAACGAGAGCGGCGAACACAGTCGGCGATCGTCGTAAATCTGATCAGCGGGTCAAGCGCGTCGGCTTTTATACAGCAATCATCGAATGTTCCAGATTAAACGTTGGGACCCGCATGCCTTCTAAAATGTTCTACACCATTCGTGTCAAGCGATGAAATCAGATAACACAACGTTCGGCGACAACAGACAGCGAGTAGAAGCATCGATAACTTTCCAGAAACTTCGGATACATACAGGCGCGTCCCGCGCTGTGCGATAACATTTGTTCGGCGGCAAAACTTGTCGCCCGATAGAGACAAGTACACGTGTCAATACCCCCCTCTTAAAAAGCATCGACCCGATGCTGCAAACAAATCAAAGTAATAAGTAAGCGCTCATAGCAAAGAATAAAGCAAAATAAGGAAAGTTCGTTAGCGTCCGTAAAATGGTTTCAGACGCACCACGTGGACAACTTCAGGTCGTGCACGACGTCGCTGTGAATGCGAAATGCCGTCTGGCACGACCTCATAGTCCAGTGCGCCAATACGTCGGATGACCTTGTAGGGTCCGAAATAGCGTCGCAATAGTTTCTCACTCAGTCCCCGTCGGCGTATCGGGGTCCATACCCAAACACGGTCGCCGGGCTGGTACTCGACGAAGCGTCGTCGGAGATTGTAGTGTCGGCTGTCGGTCCTCTGCTGGTTCTTGATTCGCAGGCGGGCGAGCTGTCGGGCTTCTTCGGCGCGCTGGAGATAGGCAGCGACGTCAAGATTCTCTTCGTCCGTTACGTGCGGCAGCATGGCGTCGAGCGTCGTCGTCGGGTCCCTGCCGTAAACCAACTTGAACGGCGTGATCTGCGTTGTTTCTTGCACCACCGTGTTATAAGCGAATGTTACGTACGGCAGGACGGCATCCCAGGTTTTGTGTTCGACGTCGACGTACATCGCTAGCATGTCGGCGAGGGTCTTATTCAGCCGCTCCGTAAGACCATTCGTCTGCGGGTGGTAAGCCGTTGTCCTCCTGTGCCTTGTCTGACTGTATTTCAGAATGGCTTGGGTGAGCTCCGCTGTAAAGGCCGTTCCTCGGTCGGTGATGAGGACTTCTGGGGCGCCATGTCGCAGCAGGATGTTATCGACAAAGAATTTCGCCACTTCGGCTGCGCTACCTTTCGGCAGTGCTTTTGTTTCAGCGAAGCGGGTGAGGTAGTCCGTCGCCACGACGATCCACTTATTTCCGGTTATTGACGTCGGAAAGGGTCCCAGCAAGTCCATCCCGATCTGCTGGAATGGTCTGCAAGGAGGCTCGATTGGCTGTAGTAATCCGGCTGGCCTTGTCGGCGGTGTCTTGCGTCGCTGACAGTCTCGGCATGTTCTGACATAACGGGTGACGTCGGCGGTCAGGCGCGGCCAATAATACTTTTCTTGTATCCTCGATAGTGTCCGGGAAAATCCGAGGTGTCCAGCGGTCGGATCGTCATGTAGGGCATGCAATACTTCTGGACGAAGTCCTGACGGGACAACAAGAAGGTAATTGGCGCGGACTGGCGAGAAGTTCTTCTTCACGAGTAGACTGTCTTGAAGCGTGAAGGAAGATAATCCGCGCTTAAATGCCCTGGGGACAACGTCGGTGTGCCCTTCCAAATAATCGACGAGGCCTTTAAGTTCCGGGTCCGCTCGTTGTTGTTCGGCGAAGTCTTCCGCGCTTATTATTCCAAGGAAGGCGTCGTCATCCTCGTCATCTTGCGGCGGCGGGTCAATGGGGGCGCGTGATAGGCAATCGGCGTCTGAGTGTTTTCGTCCGGACTTGTATGTTACAGTGATGTCGTATTCTTGTAGTCTGAGGCTCCACCGTGCCAGCCGTCCTGAGGGATCCTTTAAATTCGCTAGCCAACACAAGGCGTGATGGTCGCTGACGACTTTGAATGGCCTGCCATATAGGTAAGGGCGAAATTTCGCTGTAGCCCAAACGATGGCGAGGCATTCCTTTTCGGTTGTAGAATAATTGCCTTCCGCTTTTGACAACGACCGGCTAGCGTAAGCTATCACGTGTTCATGTCCATCTTTTCTCTGGACCAGGACGGCGCCGAGGCCTAGGCTACTGGCGTCAGTATGGATTTCGGTATCGGCGTGCTCGTTGAAGTGCGCAAGTACGGGCGGCGACTGCATGCGTCGTTTGAGTTCTTGAAATGCCTCGGCCTGCGGCGTTTCCCACTTGAACTCAACATCACATTTAGTTAGACGTGTCAGCGGCTCGGCGATGCGTGAAAAGTCCTTGACAAAGCGCCTGTAGTAGGCACACATGCCAAGGAATCTACGCACTGCCTTCTTGTCGGTGGGCTGCGGGAACTTTGCGATGGCAGCTGTTTTCCGGGGGTCGGGGCGTACTCCGGATTTACTGATGACGTGGCCTAGGAACAAAAGCTCGTCGTAAGCGAAGCGGCATTTTTCTGGCTTCAGAGTGAGCCCTGATGACTTGATGGCCTCTAGTACTGTGGCAAGCCGCCTAAGGTGATCGTCGAAATTTCCGGCGAATACAACGACGTCATCCAAGTATACGAGACAAGTCTGCCACTTCAATCCTGCTAAAACCGTGTCCATCACGCGCTGGAACGTTGCAGGCGCCGAGCACAGTCCGAATGGCATAACCTTGAACTCGTAGAGGCCGTCTGGGGTGACGAAGGCGGTCTTTTCGCGATCTCTTTCGTCGACTTCTATTTGCCAATAGCCAGACTTTAGGTCCATGGACGAGAAGTATTTAGCGTTGCAGAGCCGATCCAATGCGTCGTCTATCCGTGGGAGGGGGTATACGTCCTTCTTCGTGATCTTGTTCAGGCGACGATAATCGACGCAGAAACGTAGGGTTCCGTCCTTTTTCTTTACCAGAACAACAGGGGATGCCCACGGGCTTTTCGACGGCTGGATGATGTCGTCGCGCAGCATTTCGTCGACTTGTTCTCTTATAGCTTCACGTTCTCGCGCCGAAACTCGGTAAGGGCTCTGACGGAGTGGGCGAGCGTATTCCTCGGTGATTATGCGATGCTTGGCGACTGGTGTTTGTCGAAGCCTCGATGACGTCGAAAAGCAGCTTTTGTATCGTCGGAGCAGACTTCTGAGCTGCTGTTGCTTAATCATAGGGAGATTTGGATTAATGTCGTAGTCTGGTTCGGGAACCATGGTCGTCGGGGTAGATGCGGCGGAATCCGAGAGGACAAACGCATTACTTGTTTCCAGAATTTCCTCGATGTACGCGATCGTCGTGCCCTTGTTGATGTGCTTGAACTCCTGGCTGAAGTTTGTCAGCAACACTTCAGTTTTCCCTCCATGCAGACGAGCGATCCCTCTTGCGACGCAAATTTCATGGTCTAGCAGTAGACGTTGGTCGCCTTCGATGACGCCTTCTACGTCAGCGGGTGTTTCGGTGCTGACCGAAATAACGATGCTGCAGCGAGGCGGGACGCTCACTTGATCTTCGAGCACACTCAAGGCGTGGCGACTACGAGGGTTCTCCGGCGGCATTCCTTTATCTTCCGACAGCGTTACTGACTTCGACTTCAGGTTGATGATTGCGCCGTGTTGGTCCAGGAAGTCCATACCGAGAATGACGTCTCGTGAACACTGTTGGAGGATAACGAAGGTGGCAGGGTAAGTCCGGTCATGAATGGTTATTCTTGCCGTGCAGATCCCAGTCGGCGTGATGAGGTGTCCTCCAGCGGTGCGAATCTGAGGGCCTTCCCATGCGGTCTTAACTTTCTTCAACTGGGCGGCGATGTGTCCACTCATTACGGAGTAATCGGCCCCTGTGTCGACTAAGGCAGTGACTGCGTGGCCGTCGAGAAGCACGTCGAGGTCGGTGGTTCTTTGTCTGGCGTTGCAGTTGGGTCTTGGCGTCGGATCACGGCTGCGTCGTGTTGAACTGAAGCGGGAACGTCGCGTCATCAAGTCGTCTTTCGTCGGTGCAGTCTTGGCTTCCCGACTTCTTCGGGACGGCGGCGTGTCGTCTTTAGGTCGTCGAGATGGTTTCTTCGTCGTCTTCGTCGGCGGCGGAGGATCTTCGTCAGTTCGACGAACAGCAACCGCACCTCCATCGGTTGCTGCTTTTAGTTTTCCGGGTATGGGCTCGCAGAGCGGCCCCGGGCTGGGCCAGTGTATGGGCGGCGCTGTGGCGACAGGTAGCGGCCTGGTGACGGCGAACGGGACGGTCGTCGAGAGTTCCACTGAGTAGCGGCGAGGTAGTCGGCGATATCGCGAGGTCTTTCGCCAATCTGTGGTCGCGGCGCGTTAACGGCGAACCCTCGGAGTCCCATCTCCCGGTATGGGCATCGGCGGTAGATGTGCCCCGCTTCTCCGCAGTGGTAGCAGAGCGGGCGGTGGTCAGGAGCGCGCCAAATGTCCGTCTTCCTCGCGTAGGTGCGCTGGGCGACGGGTGGTCGTGCTGGCGCTGGCGGCGGCGGACGACGGAACTGCGGCGTGACAGGGCCCTGGCGCGGTCGCGGAGGGGGACCTCGGCGTGCGACGGCGGCGTAGGTCATCGCTTGCGGCTCGGGCTGGGGCGATACAGATGCTACTCCAAGTTGTTGTTGGAGCTCCTCTCGCACGGCGTCGGCAATCGAAGCCACTTGAGGCTGTGATGGCGGGAACAGCTTTTGTAGCTCCTCCCGCACGACCGCTCGGATAGCCTCGCGCAGGTCGTCGGTGGCCAGTGATTGAACTCCAGCGTAGTTCGTCGAGTTTGTGCGGCGGTCGAATTGCCGGTTTCGGATCTCGAGTGTCTTCTCGATGCTGGTGGCCTCGCGAAGAAACTCGTCGACGGTCTTCGGTGGGCTTCGTACCATTCCGGCAAAAAGTTCCTCCTTCACACCACGCATCAGCAGGCGGACTTTCTTCTCCTCGGGCATTTCAGGGTCGGCGTGGCGGAAGAGACGGCTCATTTCTTCCGTGTAGATCGTGGTCGTCTCATTAGGTTGCTGCACCCGGGTTTCTAATAGCGCTTGGGCTCGTTCTCGGCGTACGACGCTTGCGAACGTCTGCAGGAAGCCGCTTCGGAAAAGTTCCCAGGTCGTTAAGGTGGCTTCTCGGTTCTCGAACCACGTCCTGGCCGCGTCTTCCAAAGCGAAGAAGACATATCGCAGTTTGTCGTCGCTGTTCCAGTTGTTAAAGGTAGCGACTCTCTCGTACGTCTCAAGCCAGCTTTCCGGGTCCTCGAAAGTTGAACCGCGGAACGTCGGAGGCTCCCTGGGCTGCTGCAGCACGACGGGTGACGCTGGGGCTGCCATTGGGGTGGACGTGGTGGCCATCTTCCTAGTCGTCTCAGGCAAAAGTCCGTGCTCCGGGGGCAGTCCTTGCAGCCTGCGGCTACCTCGCTGGTTCTTCGCGACGTTGGTGTCTTCCGAGTGAGGGCTTGGGTCACGGCTTTGTGGGGGCGTCCGGTACATGAACGCAAAGCACCTCCACCAGATGTCACGTGGTCGTGACGTCAACGAACACAGTAGCAAAACTGTGAAAGGCAAAAACTAGCTTTTATTGGGCGAACCTGTGCCCACAAAACAGGCTACACTTAAAGCA
Organism: Dermacentor andersoni; assembly: GCF_023375885.2. Classification (NCBI taxonomy): domain Eukaryota; kingdom Metazoa; phylum Arthropoda; class Arachnida; order Ixodida; family Ixodidae; genus Dermacentor; species Dermacentor andersoni. Next base: position 163,016,217 of record NC_092815.1, on the reverse strand, counting down.
CAACGAGAGCGGCGAACACAGTCGGCGATCGTCGTAAATCTGATCAGCGGGTCAAGCGCGTCGGCTTTTATACAGCAATCATCGAATGTTCCAGATTAAACGTTGGGACCCGCATGCCTTCTAAAATGTTCTACACCATTCGTGTCAAGCGATGAAATCAGATAACACAACGTTCGGCGACAACAGACAGCGAGTAGAAGCATCGATAACTTTCCAGAAACTTCGGATACATACAGGCGCGTCCCGCGCTGTGCGATAACATTTGTTCGGCGGCAAAACTTGTCGCCCGATAGAGACAAGTACACGTGTCAATATTCTTTTTCTGCGTCAAGTTAAATATCCTTACACTGTTTCTTGTTCTAGGATAACTGTTTTCTTTTCCTGAAGCTCTGAATAGAGAGGATGATGATTATTGGATTGCATTGGCGCAAGGGTATCTAAGGCCACGGGAGCCAAGAAGAAATTCAGCTGGATTGAGAGCAATAACAAAAGGGAAGGCATTGAAAATGTTTCAAATGTTTAAGTTACAGCTATCTGAGCTTTCTTCATAACATGAAAGCTGAAATTTAGGCTTACTTTGTGCACTTTCTTAGAAATACTTTTTTTTTCGTTAAAAAGCCGTGCGAGGGTACGTTGCTCTCGTATATTAGTACCTGCTGGAAATCTGTATACCAGGCTTCTGAAATAACCAGCTATTTCTCGAATTCTGAGGGCCATAAAGCTTTCACGCTAAATTTGCTCTAAGCGACCGCATTTGCAGGCGCTGCATGGACCGTTTATTTCCCGTAACAAACGGCAGCCATGTTAAAATACCATAGGTCCATCACACGAGTAGTAAATGGACAGCGTGTAAAGGGTCACACGGTATTCTGAACGTTTGTTCTTAGCGTCGAACATGCCTAATGTAAGCTACCTTCTGCAGGAGCATTAGAATGTGGAATAATAGATGCCTTCCGTATTGTGTGCAAGGGACTTATCCTGGTCGGCAAAAGGTGCTGAGAACAGCCTAAATAAGCGCTTGTAAAAAAATTGGCTCCAATCTGCGCTGTGAAGGTTTTGGCCAGCGAAGTTGTGGTATTACCTGATCTGACATAGCCTTGAGCTGGGTCTTGCGAGCCTGAGCATGACGCCGTTGTGCATATTTACGTTGTTGTTCCTTTTGTCGGTCGTCGTATCTGCTCTTTAGGCGTCGTAACTGTGCGTGGTTTGCTTTGGGCAAGAACCGCTGCGTCCTGCCTAGCCTGAGCACGGTGCAGCTGTGCATATAGACCTTGCTGTTCCCGTAGCCACTAATCGGGTTCACGCTGCTCATCTGGACTCCTAACTATGCTTGGCCTTTCCACAGAGCTATCAGAACACAAATAAAATGAGTTCATAGGCAGGTTCTTCTTTTCCATATGAAAGTGTAGTTACATCTCTCCCTGCTTCGTATGCTACGGTTGCCGCTTCCCGGCAATGGCAGCTAGTGCGACCATAATCTTTACCAGCAAACGGTTGCGGCGAACGCTATGCGCGAAGGCTAGCTTTCTGGTTCTTTTTTTTGGTTCCCCGCAGGGCCGGCGCCGCGCTGCCGCGAGCGCCGTTTGGTGGTGGCGCAAGAAACCCAGTGGCTAGCACGGCGCGCGTCTCCCGCTGTGATTGATTTAGTTTTCGTCCACGAACACGACATGTTCATAGTGGGGTAGAGGTATACAGCTTCGTTGTAATAATAATTTTCTTTGAATTACAGGAGGGCGGTCTCTGGAACCTTTTTTGAGAAGATATGCCGAACATATCTCTTGGTACCTAACAGCGCTCTTTAACTTTTCACTGGAAATGGGCGAAATAACTGATTATCGGCGTCTGGCGTGTGTAGTTCCCATAAATAAAAAGGGCAGCCGTCTTCTGCCTTCTAACTACCGCCCTGTTTGAACGACTAGTCAATGCTGTAAGATGTTAGAGCATGTGATTGCTAAGCACATACAAGACGAACACGCACGCAAGGGGTGAAGATTTTAGCGGCGAGAATGCTAGGCCGATCTAGCACAGCTGTTATCACCTTTGATGGCCCCATCCTCCCCAAGCAAGTATTGTACTACGGGGGAGAGATGTGGTGTTATCCATACAGACCAACGCGGCAAGTTTGCTATATTTGTTGTCAGCAAGGTCACCGGTCGGACGTTTGCCCGACCCCCGGAATCAGAGCTTGCAAGCAATGTGGCCAGAAAGATCCGGAAGAACATCATCAATGTACACCCAAGTGTCTGCTGTGTGGGGGCTCCCACGCGGCGGGCACAAAGGACTGCAAACAACGCCTAAAGTCGACAAACGAACTACGATGGGGACCCCAGGGCCAACAGCGGCGGGGACGCAGCAGGAGCAGAAGCGGAGCAAGGCGACCGCGCTGGTTCCGGAATGAAGATCAAGAGCGACGGAGCGACTACCGGAGTGAATCCAGGAGCCGCAGCCGAGGACGCAGCCACAGTCAAGGCCAGGGCCAAAGCCGGGAGAGGGACGAGTCCTACCCACCCCTGGGCGGCGCGGGCCAGCAGACCTGGTCGAAGCCAAATCAGCAGAAGAAAAGCGGAGGAGTTAAGGTGAGCTGGGGAGCCGGCCCTCCCAAAACGCTTCTTGCTCCGCACAACAACATAACCAATAACACAAGCATGCAGACAGAAAACGAGAAGAGGCTTTGTGCCGAAAACAGTAATCTTAAAAAGGAGCTTGAGCTCTGCCGCGAAGAAACCCGGCAGCTCAGGAAAAGAATAGACGACCTAATTCAGGAAATGCAAGAGATGAGAAAGGCAGGTTTCTCACCAGTTAGGGCGCCATCACCGCCGCAGCAACATATAGAGAGCACGCAAACTAGCGAGGGGAACACCTCAATTGAAGACCTCAAAGCTTTCATGCAGCAAATGCAGCAGAAAATGCAGCAGCTAAATCAAAAGATAGCCCTGCAAGACCAGAGCTTCCGCAACTACGTAAAGAACCAAACTACACAGAGAACAGTAAACGACGCCAGAGACCGCCTCTACAACGAGCGCAGGTTTGGATCAGAATCCCAGGGAACAAATAACAACACCAATACATCAACATGGCAGGACCAAACCAACTAGAGATTTGGCAGTGGAACTGCAGGAGCTACAAGCGCAAGCAAGGGCTCCTGCAACAGTTCATTAACACTAGAGGAAATCCACCAGATTTAATACTACTACAGGAAACAAATTGCATCCCAACCCTAAAAGGATATACGTGTCAGGAAAATGGACGAACAGCGACTTTAATAAGCAACAAAATAACAACCATAACACATAAGGAACTAGAAGACACACAGCTAGAACATATCGTGACCGAAGTGATCCCAAAACGGAAAAAGAAAGCTAAGAGCACTTTCGTAATCAATCTATATAGCCCACCTAAAAACAGAGGAAATTTCATTAAGCTTTTTGCGGAAGCGAAGAAGCTTGCAGGGCAAAACACCCTAATAATAGCAGGAGACTTCAATGCGAAGAGTCCGCAGTGGGGCAGTAGAATCGAAGACAAGAAAGGGCGCAGTATCTGCACAGCTGCAGAAAACATAGGCTGCGAGCTACTCACAGATGAAAGCCAACCCACCAGACAGGGCAATAGCGTAAGCGTGGACACGTGTCCCGACCTAACCTTTGTCAGGGGCGCTAAGCAAGTCGAATGGGAGAACTTGCAAGAAAACCTCGGCAGCGACCACTACATCATCAGGGTCAGCACAGAGGCAGAAATCATCAGGAGGAAGATTGGCAAGGCATGTCTAACAGACTGGGATGCCTTTCGAGTCCACTGTAAACAGCTAAAAGGGGACATAACCTCGGCAGAGGATTGGAGCCATCAACTCAGACAAATAAGAGATCTCTACACAAAAGAAGTGGAACGAACAGAACAAGCACCAGAAGTGGACAAACGACTCCTCAGGCTATGGGAGGCACGACGAGGCCTAACCAAGCGGTGGAAGCGTCAGAAGCTAAATAGAAAGCTTAAGAAGAAAATTGCCGAAATAACTCAGCAAGCAGAGGAGTATGCAACGCAGCTGGCAAGGCAGGGGTGGCAGCAGTTTAGTACCTCACTGAATGGCACCCTAAGCACAGCCAGAACATGGCATATCCTAAGAACACTCATGGATCCGAGCAAGAGCAAGGCGGAAAGCAGCAAATCCATTCAGAGATTAATCCACCAGTATGAAGGAACAGAAGAACAACTGCTCCAAGCAGTACGGGAAAAATGCTACGGAAAGATCTCGGTAGAAGGCTACCGAGGCGACTACCAGGGGGAAGAAAATTCAACTACAGACCGACCCATCACAAGAGAAGAGGTCGTCGAGGCTGTAAGGGCTACAACGAAGAACACAGCAGCAGGGGCGGACAAAATCCGAAACTCGCTAATTCGAAACCTCAGCGACGAAGCAATTGATCAGCTCACCCTCTACCTCAACAAACTATGGGAGGAAGGCAAAGTACCAGCGGAGTGGAAACACGCCGTAGTGGTGATGATTCCCAAACCAGGCAAAAAACTCCAAATTGAAAATCTCAGACCAATTTCGCTTACATCATGCCTAGGCAAGCTGTACGAAAGAATAGTAACCCGAAGAATCCAAACGCATCTTGAAGACGGAGGATGGTACCCCAACACCATGTTCGGCTTCAGGGCAAACTTGTCTACCCAAGATATTTTGCTACAGCTAAAGGAAGAGGTACTCGAGACAATGCCGAAACACGGGGAAAACGTGGTCATGGCCATCGACATCAAGGGAGCCTTTGACAGCGTTTCCCACGCCGCCATTATGGAGGGGATCAACACCACTAATTGCGGGAAGAAAGTCCATGCCTATATCAGAAGCTTCCTAACCGACAGAACAGCGACAGTAGTCCTGGGAGACCTACGGAGTGACGCCTTTCAAACGCCATGCAAGGGCACTCCGCAGGGCTCAGTAATCTCGCCAGTACTCTTCAACATAGCGATGGTCAACCTTACCAAGAAACTTAGCAAAATCCAAGGAATCAGTCACGCAATGTACGCGGACGACATAACGATCTGGACTACTCAAGGCTCACTAGGGGATAAACAAGAGGCACTACAAGAAGCTGCCACCTGCATCGAAGAATACACAAAGCAAAGAGGCCTCAGATGCTCCACGGAGAAATCTGAACTCCTCAGGGTGGGCAGACACCCCACTGATGCCCCGCTCGATGTAAGGCTAGAAGGACAGAACATCCCGGAACAAAAGATGATTAGAATCCTCGGCATGTGGCTGCAAGGAAGCCGGAAATGCAGCCACACAATCTGCCTGCTAAACAAAGCAGCAGGACAGGTGGGCCGAATGATTAGCAGAGTGGCACACAAGCGATATGGCATGAAAGAGGAGGACACACTCAGGTTGGTCAACAGCCTGATAGTCAGCCGGGTCACATACTCACTGCCGTACCATGCAATCACCAAAACCGAAAAAGAGCAAGTGGAGATCATCCTCCGGAAAGCGTATAAAACAGCTCTCCACCTCCCAAGGAACACATCCAGCGACAAACTCATGCAACTTGGAATCAGCAACACTTTTGAAGAACTAAGGGAATGCCAGCTCAATGCACAAGTACGAAGACTCAGCAATACAACAACAGGAAGGGCGCTCCTGACAAAGCTAGGTCGGGAAGTAGAAAAACCACAAAGTAGCAGGGCCACAATACCAGACCCACTAAGAAAGAAACTACGAATACAACCTATCCCTCGCAACATGGACCCAAACCTCCATGCGAGTAGGAGACAGGCTAGGGCAGAGTTTTACGAAAAGACGATGGGACATCGGGACAATACAGTCTATACCGATGCGTCCCTATACTCACAAGCACACAAAAACAACGCGGCAGCGGTAGTAGTAAATAATCAAGGAGAATTAATCACAGGACTCACGGCCGAGGTGGCTAACATAACCGAGGCAGAGGAAATTGCTGTCGCACTGGCAGCAGAAGAAGGTTATAGAACAGGAATATCCCTCAATATTCTAACAGATTCACAAGAGGCGTGCCGGAGCTATATAAGAGGCAGAATTAGTAGCACGGTGCTCAAGATCCTCAGCAGAGTTCCAATCGCTGAGGGACAACCCACACATAACATTATCTGGATACCAAGCCACGCAGGGATCAGGGGCAACGAAGGGGCGGACAGCCTAGCTCGAGGGATGACCAGCCGAGCAGGAACGTCAACCACCCCAGAGGGGCCACGGATCAACTGCGGGAACAGCTATTCAGAGCTATTAAACCTCTATAAGGGGCTGAGATATCAATATCCCCCACCACATAAAGCATTAACAAAGGAGGAGGCCGCAGGATGGCGGAGACTGCAAACGGGCACCTTCCCAAACTTACACATACTAAGTAGGATGTTCCCCACGCAGTATAGCGCAACCTGTCCGTGGTGTGGAGCTAAACCAACATTATACCACATCACATGGGAGTGTACAAGAAACCAGGCATTCCACAAACACAAAACACCAAGTGCGGAGCAATGGGAGAGCTGGCTCACCAGCCGCGAGCTAGAGGCTCAAAGAGCTCTAATAGCGCACGCGTGCGAGGCGGCCCGGCTCAGTGGAGCCCTGGACTAGGGGCCCATCCATGGCTGAAGAGGACCCAAGCTTCCGGAATGAAGACTTCGGCCTCGACCCGCTAAAACCTTAAAAGACTCAATAAAGTTTTCCATTCCATTCCATTCCTCTGCGAACATAAAGCTTTATCGGTTCATCAGCACGGGTTTAGAAAGGGTACGTCTACAGTTACACAGCTGGTATCGACATTGCATAATTTGTTTAGTGTCCTTGACATGATTTGCCAAGTAGATGTATTGTTTATGGACTTTTGCAAGGCATTTGACAAGGAACCGCGTGTTCAATTATTATATAGGTTGGAGAACATTGGACTTCCATTCTTTGTTGTTAGGTGGATTTCCGGGTACCTTAATGCCGGGCAACAGTTTGTACAAGTGCATAATTTTTCTTCCAGTGTGCTGCCAGTTACCTCGGAGGTTCCACAGGGGAGTGTGGTAGGGCCACTGTTGTTTTTAATTTATATAAATGATTTAACAGAGGTAATACCAAAGGATGTCTGAATGAGATTATTTGCTGATGATTGGGTGGTTTTTAAAACAATGTCGAATGCAAATGACCACGCCTCTTTACAAGCAACTGTTCAGGCAATTCACGACTGGTGCGAGAACTGGGGCATGGAACTGAATAGGGAAAAAACTGTTCTTCTATGTGTAACAAGGAAAAAAATGTCCGAGTACCTTCACTTACCACATTAACGGCAGCACTATAAAGGATGTTGGTAAATATAAATACCTAGGGGTAACTCTTATCAGTAATCTTTCATGGGGTGTGCACATTTCAGATATCTGTGTGTCAGCTTTTCCAAAGCTATGTTTTCTTAAGAGGAAACTTAGAAATGCTCCTGTAAGTGTTCGGCTTCTAGGTTATAACGCATGTGTTAGGTCGAAGCTGGAGTACGCGTCTGCACTGTGTGACCCATATGTTTAGAAAGATATAATAAAACTTTAGGGTGTTCAGAGAAAGGCTGTATGGCTTATATTCGGAAAATATAGAAGGACGGATTCACCATAGTCACTGATGAAACGTAATAAGATTACAAGATCGGAGATACGTAGAAAAATAAACCAACTTTTGTTACTTTACAATTTTATGTCCGGAAATATAACCCTATCTAAACCAAGTTATGCTCACCCTGCTGCTACTAGGAAAACAAGGCACACAGCGGAACATTCACTGAGGCCTATTTTTGCGAAAACTAATTTCTACAAATACAGTTTTTTTCCCTAGAACAGTTAGAGTCGTATGAGTTGCCGCCAAATGTCATCAAGGCCGAAGACTTTTCGTCAGAGCTTGAACATTTCTTTTGTGAGCAATAGCTACTTGTAATTGTATAGATGTACGTATTTGTTGCTGGTTTAGTCCTGTTCTGTCTGTTTTTGTTCCTTTTGTTTTGTTGAAAATTGCCTCTCCAATGTGTTAGCATTGTTTCTTTTGCCCCTTTTGCCGTTTGCTAGTTTATTGCTGTTATTGTTTGTCATTCCGAAGATGCCCCTCCTGCTAGGGCAAAGGAATGGGCCTGCAGGATGGTTAAATAAAAAAATAAATAAATCTAACTACATGTGTTTTAGTATCCATCGAACGAAAAAAGATGCGGTGGTTTTTGATTATGCAGAAACGACAGTTGACAGAACGGTAACTGAGTGCACGTCGTGGTGATCTATTCACATACACATAGGGGCTTTTGTGGCTTTAATGTACGTCGTTGTTTTTCATAATCATGCAGTTTTCCGCAAGCGGCCATGTGCAAGCGACGGAAAGCAGGCATGTTGGAGATGACGTCACCAACGAGAACGAAAAGTGGACGTAGCTCCGCTAACCTCTCTTCTGTCACCGTCAACCTTCTGTATCTATCCAAATGAATCTCATCAGTAGCTTTATACGCGTAACAATATGACATCAGATTGTCCTCCTGGTCGGCCCCTACTTGTTGGTATAGGAAAAGAAGCAGTGAAGAAGTGAAGCGCTTTTTTCCTAACTGCTTCCCTTAGCAACTCGGTCCGCAGTGCCAAGCCTTCGGGATTACCCGTCATATTTCTCCCATCCTTGTGTCGTAGTTGTGTCGTTCTCGTCGTAATCTAGGTGTCATATATACCAGGTGTATTTTTAGAAGCAAAACTTTTTTTAAATTGCCTGCGACGGATAGCGTGATAGTAGTCCTTGAGCTCGCTTACTCGAAGCGAAGTACATTACTTCCACGAGAAAACGAAATGCATAACCAAATGTTTAACAAAAGAATCTGTCATTACCTTTTAAATAATTGCTTTATGGCACAAATTTCAATATACGAATGGCAGTCCGCGAGTTTGCAAGACGTAATCGCTAGGAACAAATTTTCAGGATGACACCAGTTAAGAGATATTCTTTCCCTAAGTGTGCGACAAAATGCATGAGGTGTTACAGTTACTTTTTGCTTGAATGCATAAAGCGGTAGTTTGATAATTAAGTAAGCGGTACAACAGTGCGTTTTACTGCGAGTTTCACGGCGCATATCTAGAATTCCATGGGTATGCCTTGCAAACTCACCGGGAACAATTCGTAAATTGCTATATGTGCCGTAAAGTAAATAATTAGGAGCTGTTAACTTGTGCTAATTTCTTGAACATACATTTCGATTTCTTCTGGAAGTATAATGGGCGCCCCTCCTAGTGGATCCGAGTAGCTCAGGTACTGCAATAATGCTATCTCCCACATCCGATTTTCCAACATTGCCGCGGACTGATGCCGTGGTAACCTCCATTGTGGCCAAACTATAGTCGTCGCCATTGTCCACGACTTATTGTCATCGCGGTCACCACAACTTTGATGCCGTCGTCTCCCTGCCGTCTTCTTGTTGTCGTTACACACATCCATGCTTAACGAATACATGATTGCTGGTCTCACACAGACTCGTTCACCATGTGGTAACATATAGCGCCACCCCAATGAAGTAGCGGCAAGCGACCAGTCGCGAAATCTTTATTATAACATTATACACTCTACGTTAGATCTAGGTATTTACGTAACTAGCTTCGGTTCTTAGTAGCATTAAAATACTCGCGCCGGCACGGTCTACATCTACTTCTAAGTGCTAATGGGCAAAGCGCCATCACCATGCCAGAGCAATTTCCATTACTCCGGAACACGTCCCGGTGCGCAACAAGCGTTGCTCGTGCACGCAGCACGTGCACATCCCAACTAGCCATCTCTCCCCTCTCTTTGAAGAATCGCGGTAAATTGAAGGAGCTTCTGTTGGCTTGAGAGCGTGGCGCACCGTGCGCTCAACGCAGTACACCACACGTAAAAAAAAGTTATCTCTATGAAAGAACGTGACACGGCACCGTCGAGAGGAAAAACAATGAACCAGAGTGTGTGCCCTTTGTATACCGGTCAAACGAGCGGATGAGCGGCGTACCGAGCTGGCGGCAGGGGATCCGGGCGCACGTGTTCGTTCTTACGACCGAGGAGTTCGCGAATAAAGGCTGCCGATAAGGCGGTCCGTAGAAAAAAAGAAGGGGGAAAGAACGAATGGCAGGCCATTCACCGATCCTTCATTAACTCTTCTCTTTTCCTTCTTTACGAGGCGGGTTGGCAGTTCGACCTCGCCATAAAGGAATGAAGCATAGACACAAACGAGTCTCACACACACGGGGACGATACGATACCGATCTTACGGCACCGAGGAAAGGGAATTGGGCAGGCATCGGAAGAAAGAAAAAAAAACCCCGCAAAATCAGGAACACAAAAAGAACAATACAGTCTTAAATGGGGACCCAGGTTTTGCAGCGGTGTTGTTTAGCGCTCCTTTTTCCCATTTCTGATTACATTTCACGTAGAGATTTCAATTCCTGCTTTCTTTTCTTCTTTTCGTTACGTTCTATCACTGTCGATCTTTTTCCCCATCCCCTCTGGTCTATATCACGACTATGTGTTTATTACCTTGCTTGGGAATGCCGCTACTAGATTTGATGTGCACGCCGGTGGCAATTTTCCTTGGTACGAATCAGCGACCTCCACAGCGCATCATAGCGCTGTTTTCTGTCGCAATCACAAGGCATCGAGGATAGACGCCTAGAGATGATAGAGATCAGGAGACTGAAAGAGGAGCCGGTGAGCAGGATGAGTTCCTTCCTGCCTCGATTAATCGATCACCGGGACATAATGCTGCGCACAGAATACATAGGAGCCTTCGGTACGCCAGCCATGGTGGCGAGGTGCACACTGAGAATGGTTATGGTCGCCAAAGCTGTTATGCGGTGGATTAGCTTCCGGAAGACTACGGAGACTATGAGCTTCTTACGTTCAAATTGGGAGAGCCATATTTGATATCATATACGGCCTCCAGACATGTATACTCTATCCCTAAAACACATCATCGGGATTCATGTTGACGACTTCTTTCCTACACTGCGAGAAATGGATTGGTGTGTCTCCACGGCGTTAAAATCTAAGACAATGCCTTGTTGTTCCGCAGAATTTTTTTTTTTTGCTTTTACGCACGCCAAGGCTACCAAAACTCAAAGCCTGGTGGTTGGTGTGGTCAGTGCTATGGCAAAACCTTGGCTCCTTTCTAGATGTAAGTGGTGCACACACTTCCCACAACATGGAGATGGCTCCCTGTAAGTAATGGGAGCGAATGGCACGTAGGATCGTGATCAGGAAGTACTTAGCAGTTTTGGCACTTAGCATCTCCGCACAATGTAGCCGCATAAACTCAGCTTTAGGCCTTGTTTTGTTAATTATATCAAAGAGTCAGTCTAGACACGTTTTCTGTTTGTGTGCTGCCGTTGTGTGCTGCCTCAGATACATTGACACTCACATGCCTAAACACTTGCTCCTGCTGTGCGTCGGATGCCCTAAATCTTGTGACCTTCTTTAAAATCACAAAGTCCGAGATATTTTTCCCTAAGCTTATATACAATTAAAAACATTCTCAAGCTACGAATCCGCGACATTCTGAAGGATCTGACGTAGATTCACACGAATAAAATTTTAATGAGCAAATTGAGCTTTGTTGCCTTCGGAATTACGCGTTCAATTATTCAAAGCAGGGGTGGTACTTTCAATAGTGATTTCTATGGAACTTCCTCATCAAGCGGTTCTTCTTTTGCACCCTAAGAATAACCACATGTGAATTGTGCGAAATGTTTCCGCATTATTTCCTGTGCAAGACACCAAAGTGGGGGAAAACATTATAAATGATGTTTAGTATAGCCGATAACAGGCGTTATCGAGTTGTTTTAATTGCGTCGCTGTTAAGTTTATTCCTCTCTGAGCATACAAAATTTCGCTCAACTCGAAATTAATTTTTATGTAGGCAATGATGCATTTGCTTTGTACTCGTAACACTCTATTGAGTCTCACCTACATGTGATGCAGAAGCATTCAAAATAAATGTTAGCGAATCAAGCACTGGCCTAGTATCGCTTACGGCCACATTTGTCAGCCCCTAACGTAAGCCTTGTAAGTAATGAATATCTAAAACATCATTATCAATACATGCGCCGTTGGAGCATTACAAAATATTTAATAATAATACAGATGCATGTTTACCCCTTTCAGCCACGGTGTGTTGATATGCAATGCAACTTCCTCTTAAATTTCACGCGTGTTTAGGATAAAAAAGCACCTTGTGGTGAAAGTGAGCGTAACCTTCGGTGTTACCAGAAACAACGTCCAACGCCAGTTCTTTTTTGGTGAGCAAAACGAAACAATAACAATTTAGCAGGTGAAGTGCCCATTTTGAAGAGATATCATGCATGTTTATCTTTATCAATGCGGTAAACCTGCATTCGGTGTTGCTTTAGACGGCCCTCAACTCAGTTGTACTCAACACATTGCCTTTCAACAAGTACTTCAGTTTTTTAACGTCATAACGTATACTCTGTACGAAGTTACTATCCCTAAAACCTTAATTTATGTGTAATAATAATGTAAAATAAATATTTCCAATTCATGAGACGAGAGGTTATGAGTAAAGGAACAGGATTTGAGGAGCAGTTCATCTTATTGCTACGATGATGTGCAAGTCGAAATAGATTGTTTCTATTATAATAGTCTGTAGAAGCTATTCGATGCGCTATTGCGGGGTCCTTTCATATAAAAAAATCACATCGCAAATGCCTAGCATTATACTTCGGGCATGAACCTGGCAATGTTTAACGCTGGAACGTTATCTAGTGAGGCTAGTCTAGCAGTGCTATTGGAAAAATTAGAGGGCAGTAAATGGGATATAATAGGGCTCAGTGAAGTTAGGAGGCCAAAAGAAGCATATACAGTGCTCAGAAGCGGGCGCGTCCTGTGCTACCGGGCCTTAGCGGAGAGACGAGAACTAGGAGTCGGATTCCTGATTAATAAGAATATCGCTGGTAACATACAGGAATCCTATAGCATTAACGAGAGGGTGGCATGTCTTGTTCTGAAACTTAATAAGAGGTACAAAATGAAGGTTGTACAGGTCTACGCCCCTACATCCAGTCATGATAACCAGGAAGTCGAAAGCTTCTATGAAGACGTGGAATCGGCGATGGGTGGAGTGAAAACAAAATACACTATACTGATGGGCGATTTCAATGCCAAGGTGGGCAAGAAGCAGGCCGGAGACAAGGCAGTGGGGGAATATGGCATAGGCACTAGGAATAGCAGGGGAGAGTTATTAGTAGGGTTTGCGGAACAGAATAATATGCGGATAATGAATACCTTCTTCAGCAAGCGGGATAGTCGAAAGTGGACGTGGAGGAGCCCGAACGGCGAGACTAGAAATGAAATAGACCTCATACTCTGCACTAACCCTGGCATCATACAAGATGTGGACGTGCTCGGTAAAGTGCGCTGCAGTGACCACAGGAAGGTAAGAACTCGAATTAGCCTAGACCTGAGGAGGGAACGGAAGAAACTGGTACATAAGAAGCCGATCAATGAGTTAGCGGTAAGAGGGAAAATAGAGCAATTCCAGATCACGCTACAGAACAGGTATTCGGCTTTAACTCAGGAAGAAGACCTTAGTGTTGAAGCAATGAACGACAATCTCGTGGGCATCATTAGGGAGTGTGCAATAGAAGTCGGCGGTAACTCTGTTAGACAGGATACCAGTAAGCTATCGCAGGAGACGAAAGATCTGATCAAGAAACGCCAATGTATGAAAGCCTCTAACCCTACAGCTAGAATAGAACTGGCAGAACTTTCGAAGTTAATCAACAAGCGTAAGACAGCTGACATAAGGAAGTATAATATGGATAGAATTGAACAAGCTCTCAGGAACGGAGGAAGCCTAAAAGCAGAGAAGAAGAAACTAGGAATTGGCAAGAATCAGATGTATGCGTTAAGAGACAAAGCCGGCAATATCATTACTAATATGTATGAGATAGTTCCAGTGGCTGAGGAGTTCTATAGAGATTTATACAGTACGAGTGGAACACACGGTGATAATGGAAGAGAGAATAGTCTAGAGGAATTCGAAATCCCACAAGTAACGCCGGAAGAAGTAAGGAAAGCCTTGGGAGCTATGCAAAGGGGGAAGGCAGCTGGGGAGGATCAGGTAACAGCAGATTTGTTGAAGGATGGTGGGCAGATTGTTCTAGAAAAACTGGCCACCCTGTATACACAATGCCTCATGACCTCGAGCGTACCGGAATCTTGGAAGAACGCTAACATAATCCTAATCCATAAGAAAGGGGACGCCAAAGACTTGAAAAATTATAGACCGATCAGCTTACTGTCCATTGCCTTCAAAGTATTTACTAAGGTAATTGCAAATAGAATCAGGAACACCTTAGACTTCCGTCAACCAAAGGACCAGGCAGGATTCCGTAAAGGCTACTCAACAATAGATCATATTCACACTGTCAATGAGGTGATAGAGAAATGTGCGGAATATAACCAACCATTATATATAGCTTTCATTGATTATGAGAAAGCGTTTGATTCAGTCGAAACCTCAGCAGTCATGGAGGCATTGCGGAATCAGGGTGTAGACGAGCCGTACGTAAAAATACTGAAAGATATCGATAGCGGCTCCACAGCCACTGTAGTCCTCCATAAAGAAAGCAACAAAATCCCTATAAAGAAAGGAGTCAGGCAGGGAGATACGATCTCTGCAATGCTATTCATAGCAGGTTTACAGGAGGTATTCAGAGACCTGGATTGGGAAGAATTGGGGATAACAGTAAAGAGAATACCTTAGTAACTTGCGCTTCGCTGATCATATTGCCTTGCTTAGTAACTCAGGGGACCAACTGCAATGCATGCTCACTGACCTGGAGAGGCAGAGCAGAAGGGTGGGGCTAAAAATTAATCTGCAGAAAACTAAATTAATGTTTAACAGTCTTGGAAGGGAACAGCAGTTTACGATAGGTAGCGAGGCACTGGAAGTGGTAAGGGAATACATCTACTTAGGACAGGTAGTGACTGCTGATCCGGATCATGAGAGTGAAATAATCAGAAGAATAAGAGTGGGCTGGGGTGCGTTTCGCAGGCATTCGCAGATCATGAAAAGCAGGTTGCCATTATCCCTCAAGAGAAAAGTATATAACAGCTGTGTGTTACCAGTACTCACGTACGGGGCAGAAACCTAGAGGCTTACGAAAAGGGTTCTACTTAAATTGAGGACGACGCAACGAGCTATGGAAAGAAGAATGATAGGTGTAACATTAAGGGATAAGAAAAGAGCAGATTGGGTGAGGGAACAAACGCGCGTTAATACATCTTAGTTGAAATCAAGAAAAAGAAATGGGCATGGGCAGGACATGTAATGAGGAGGGAAGATAACCGATGGTCATTAAGGGTTACGGACTGGATTCCGAGGGAAGGGAAGCGTAGCAGGGGGTGACAGAAAGTTAGGTGGGCAGATGAGGTTAGCAAGTTTGCAGGGTCAACATGGCCACAATTAGTACATGACCGGGGCAGTTGGAGAAGTATGGGAGAGGCCTTTGCCCTGCAGTGGGCGTAACCAGGCTGATGATGATGATACTTCGGGCTCCGCTGATATCAGGTGGAACTCATCCCAAATACAGAAGGCAGCTAACATTATTGATAACACAAAATAACAACACAAAACACACAAGCAGGTTGTAGTTCGTTTTCTTTTTTTTATTGATTCTAATATCGGCAGAGTATGGCTTCCGATGGTGGTTTAATAGTTGCATGTAATCTAGATAGTGGTGTATGAATTTGTTTTAAATAAAATTCTTGCGCTTATTACGTTGTGGTGCCTCGATCTGTATAAGTAGACTTGAAGTTTTGTTTGTTTTCTTAATAACTCGCCACTACTAAAACATAAAGAAGGACTAATAGCGCAGGTGAAGAACAATAAATACTCAGTGTTGCTCGAAGGAGCAATTAGGTTCGCCATAATTTGAACCTTCTGGCTTTCCTTGCGGAATGGAAAGCTTAGCAAACCATCAAAAAGACACGACTGAGAGACGTTCATTATTCCAAGAGCACTGAGACACCATTCAGCATAGCGTAAGAGAAAAAGCTCGCGGGAAAAGCAAAAAAGAAAGAGAAACTGTCGTTTGATAGGCTTCTTTATTGGTAAGAAGCCTCATAAAGCGCACATTAATTGACGGAAGCAGTTGTGCCGACTTAAGGAATCCTCTCCACATTAGAATCATCAGAAAAATGAGAAAAATAACCTTTGTTGATCGGCGGAAGAAGACCTGAGATATTATGCCTTAATAAATTAGCAGGCCGGCGAACGAGTAGCCACTACTTTTGGCCACCAAATAACCACCGCTCAAAATTCCCCTTAGAAAGGAGGAGTTCTTTGCAACGCCTTGGGCAACCGCGTGCTGTCAGACGAAATCACGACAAGGACGAGGTAGGCCTGATTTCGAAGTACTTCGACGTTGAAAAATTGAGAAAGCAATTCTTTTGACCTTTTGGAACTACTTTTACTTCATGCGACTGTGCAAGGGGTGTCGTTGCGCATTCAGTTACAATGTAGCGTATTAACGCGACAGCGTTAAGGAGCTCATGTCGCAGAAAAGCCGGTGTCGTCGGTGTCGGCGTCGGCGGCGTTGGCCGCGAGCGATAAATCCCGGGAGGCACTTCATCAATAAAAAACAACATGCAAGATAGGCTGGGTGGGAATCGAACCCGGGTCTCCGGTGTGTGAGACGGAGACGCTACCACTCAGCCACGAGTTTTCTTTTTTTTTATTACCGGCTTGGCAAAAGAAAATACAATGTGACTATTACATGGCCATAAAAAACAACTAGTCAATGCCGGATCAGTGTGGTGTGATAAGAACGATGTAGGCTAGTCACTTTGTCCAAAGCACTTAGCCAATCAGGAGGATCACTCTGTGCACAGAAGAATTCGCGTATATATAACACACTTTAAATGAAGTATTCATGTGCTGGGTCCTGAACAATGCGCTCATGTCTAATATCCATACGCGTTCGCCACATACTGTACATGCGCAGAAGCATTAACAGATCGACAGGCACTCCCTCTGTTTCCGCGCATGGCAGGTAGCGTATCCCGAAAGCACTTAACGGCAATTACTTTTTAAGGCTACGTTTTAGAATGTCCCACAAAAGCACTGCGTCATGACAGTCCAAAAAGATATGCACAATCGTCTCCGGTTTTTTGCATATAAAGCAATTCACAGACCAAGGTACAAAAATGCCTTTGCTTTGCAGCCACGGTTTCACTGGAAGAGTGCCTCTATGTATGGAAGAGTACCTGTATGTATGGAAGAGTGCCTGTATGTATGGAAGAGTACCTGTATGTCGCGAAAATCTTTTATGTGATGCAAGCGTTTGTGCAAAAGCTGCATAGAGTATTTGCGATGTTTATTTGGGCCTCAACATGGGAACGTACAAGTCGTAGTAATCTGTTCCATAGAGTGTTCAATGGGGGGCTGGGGTTGTCACATTTGTTCCTCAAACAGATTGTAAGCAGGTTTCTTTTTTTGCGTGATCAAAAGGATGCTTTTCTGAGAACAATGATTCAAGCTAGACTGCGCGATTCATTGCCTGATTATGTAGTGCCGTCCATGTATACGGGGCCAATGCCTTTAAGTGCCTTTTTGCGTGAAGTGGTCGCGTCTTTCCGAATACTAAAAGCAAGATCTTCTAGTGAATATCTGGCCGCTGTTACTAGTAAGAAGTTGTACAAAGATCTCGTTGATGTATTCTTGCCTGTACCGTAGTATCGTACAGTATTTGTTTTAGGTTCAGAACGAGATGTTCTTAAGAGAGTTAAACGAATGCCTGTAAGAGCTTCTGTTAAATCTTTCTTTTTTCACTCAGCCACGAGTTCGATGCTTCAAAGCGGTACAAAAGCGCCTCTAGTGAATGCGGTGTTGCCTTAGAAACGAGCCGTAGAAAGTTATACTGCGGTGTATATCGCTAATTCTGAACGTGTAAATTACAGCAGTCGCAGTTACACGAGTAGCGAAGTGCGTTCCGCTACATTTTTTCTGCGCTTTCCGCACACGCAGAGCCATCTTGCGGCAAACACAGAAGACCCCCTCCTCTCACGTACGGCGCTGCCCCGACAGGTGGCGCGCCACGCACGCATTGGAGCTGTGTGGGGACCGGTGCGAGGCGTGTCGCGACCCGAACTCCCTCTCCCCTGACGACGCTTCTGTGTGCTACCTCACGGGTTGCAGAATCAAGCGTCCTTCCTTTCTTTAGATCACTATCTGTCTATCTCTCTGCCCGTGCCAATTACGACGTTTGGCTGGCGTACATCGTTTCCCCCTCCGAGACACCGAGTTCTTTGGTTCGTTCCGCTTGCTCAGGCGCACGTTTCGTTGCTCGACGCTCACCGCGTGATTGGTGGGTGAAAAGTCTGATGTGGGGTGCCTCGTAAGTGATCGCTGCGCCGTAGCGCCATGGTAGCGCATTGTCTTACACCCCTTGGCGGGACGAAGGAAAAGCTGTCGCGTTCCACTCTTGAAGGCGAAGCTTAAGCGTCCTCCAATTTTTGTTTAGCACAAATGAACTTGTGGCTGTGAGCGGCAATCACATCACAGACTCAGTCTACCGCATACGAGCTCTGCCGAAACAGTACCAAACAGGACTAACACTTCCGCCGTTTCTAACGACCTGAAAATAGCAGATGCGGTCAGGCCGTGCACGTGAGCTTCGTTTCTTTTTTTCTCATTTACCAAGACCTCAAAAAGTAAAGACTCCGTTAATGTGGCAGGCTACGTGCTATCTCGCTGTAGGAGAGATGACAGAAGTATTGTTGAAATTGAAAACGAAATCGGCAGCATACGTCGAAAGCGAGGAGAAAGGGTGGGGCGGGGGAAGATAGGTGTGGTGCTGGACAAGATACTTAATGGTACATAAAAGTTGGCCTCCACTCTTGTGGTTAAATAGGAAAAACTCGCTCATTAGCCGAATAAATAAATCACGTTCACGCTAATGTAGTGTTAAAGAACTCAGCACATTATATCGACTTTTGTACAAAGCTGGGCAGTTTCTGTCACTTACTCTAGACGCCTTGGCCAGAATGCTTTGTGGCAGATTAGTACATGGCAGCGCAGTAGGTATCGTTCTTGAGCATCCCCATATATATCTATAATTTAGTACTAGAGGAAACATTGCAGGTCGGTGGCATTCGTAGGTGCCAAATGGCGCATGACGTTTGCACGCGTTGCTCGGGAGTAATTTAGACATGTTGTTTCTCTTATGCGTGGCTTGCGCATAACCGTTCGACACGCCTAAAACGGGATTATCAAGACGCGGTTTTGACCATATAGTTTTTACAGGGATGCTGTATAGCTCTACCTTCCAGTCGGTCCTTCGTGTTCGGAGGCAAACATTGTGGAGGCGCTTGCGCCGGTGCGTTCCTTGCAGCACCAGCAGATGGCGCTCGTCGTCCCGGACCCGCGCCAGCTGCGGCGCTGGCATCGTGGGGGAGACAAAAAAAAAGAACCAGAAAGCTCGCCTTCGCACACAGCGTTCGCCGCCAGCTTTTCCTGGTAAAGATTACGGTTGCATAAGCTGTAGCTGCCGGGAAGTGGCAATTGTGGCATACGAAGCAGGGAGTGAGTGATGTAACTACACCTTCGTTTCTAAAAGAAGAACCCGCCCAGCAGCTTATTTCTCTTGTGACAGTGCCATGGGAAGGCCACGTACAGTTAGGACTCCTTAAGAGCAGCGTGAATACGAGGCGCGTTGGAAGTGTGGTTAAGTGTGTAGGAAATCGTGACGGCGGCCTAGGAGCTGTGCCGTGGTCCCTACATCTGTATCGGCGGAGTGGTGAATGTGGGGAGTGGAGCGGCGGCTGCGGCGACCAGCGCTGCAGGCTTCCAGAACAACACTGTGCGTGCACTGCGCGAGCACGCGATGCTCAACACTGTTTTTCTTGTCTTTTGCTGCCGGCCCCAAGGCAGCGGCTAAGAGCGGCAACTACAGCGTTCCCGCGTTGCGGCGTTGGTGGGCGCGACATGGCCCCCCGACCAGACGGAAACGGCGATAAGGCGAGTTAGTGAAACCGAGTTGAAAAGCGCCCGTGATCAGACTGAGTAGTGCGAGTCCATTTGTATGAGTAGTATTTGTATGAGTTCATGAGTAGTGCGAGTCCATGGATGACTTAGCGCAGCGTTCGGGTGTATATCTCAGGAAAATTACCACGCGTGCTGTTTACAGTGTGTCTAGTTGATTGGATGCAAAATGATTCTAAAAGTGATAAAGGGACCCGTACGGGGCCCGAAACGCCTGGTCTTTATTTTTCTTTTATTCTTGGCGAGTGCACATTTTTTGGCATCAATAGCTGGGTGTGAGATAAAAATCGAGGTTATTGGTTAATCATAACTGCGAAACAAAAGCGCGTGAAAAACATGGGACAAACACATTGTGTGCTAATTATGTTTGTGTTTAAGAGTCTGAGAAGCCTCCTCGAAGGCACCAAATGCTAACTAGAAAATAATGTAGCCTAGTGGACAAAGCTTTCATTGTTTTATTTTTATTTGACTCATCATCACTTATGTCTAGTTCTTGCTAATAGATTTTAATATCGGTAATGTGGACGACTTTGTAAAACAGGTTGAGACAGTGCAATGTATATTAAGCGAAACTACAATGACAGTGATCACACTGTGCAAGAATGTGCGCAAAATTAAATCCAACAGCTTAAAGCATAGTGCAAAAATTGATTAAATATTGATCTCTCAAAGGTATTTACGAACTTGATATATAGGAAGTAAAGCACCACTGGTACAATTAAACTGCAGGGCGAGTATTTAATTTTTAATTGAAATTATTAGATCGAAATAAGTATCCTCGGAACGAAAAGAAAATTCTGGCTGAATGTTCTGTTGTCTCTATTGCTGTTCCACAAAAATATCCACTTCTCTCACTAAGGGAAGCACTTAATACCGCAAAATTTAAAAAAAATCGTTCGCTCAAACAACAAAATAGACAAGGGTATGGAGCGCTGAACTGACATGAACCGACCAGTAGTTTGTGTTCATTCGGTTTTTGCGCACCCTTTAATTAGGGAAACCATTTTAACTAAGCCCCGAAGAACCAACCAATCTACATAGCCTACTAACGAAGTGTTCTAAAGTTTTTGCACGATATATTTTAGTTGTGAGACGTTCTTCTTTTTGTTAGCACACCGTATAGAGCTGTGTGTGGCCATAGAAAACAAAGTGGATGGATCTTCGAAACAGTCCTCAGGGAAGAAACGTACATGCAGAGTTTTAATTACCCTCCAGAATCCTTAGTAGTGTTTCTAGCCTCTGAGGCAAACGAGTAGAGCTAACACACAAAAAGAAAGCAAAATTTTGAACCTCCATTCCTTTTCCAGTCAGGCAAGACGAAGTGCCGGTTAGAAAACAAAGTTGTGCTAAGTAAAGGAACCGAATTTCGCGTAAATTTGGAATGAGCAGAAGAAACGCAGTAAATAGAAGGAAAACTGAGGCACAGTTTGATGTATGGGAGAAGCTACAATAGACGATATGCATACATCGAGAAATTTGTTTGAACAGGGTGAAGGCTTTCCTGCGATCAGGATTTCTGGATGACATAGATCCTCCTGTCTACCAGTTTGAGAAATGACAATAACTTCAAAATAAGAGGTAATTTCTTTCGCGAGAAGTTCACTGTAAAACATTTTTTATCGACGTTCCAATTCCAATTTGTTCCGATTTGTTCTGCACTGAGTTTGAGTAAATGATGACGGAGGGGCTCGGAAGCTGGTACTCACATAACATAGCGCTGGACGCGTCGGTGCAAAATGTGAAGTAGTGCATAAAACTAAACTGCACCCTGCATTCTTAAGAAAACACAGTGAATCTCTATTAGTGCTACGTTTGTAATAGCAAACTTGTAAGGGTCTGGCATTGGCGGAGCAGCGGCATAACCTTCCTTCAAGGAAGATGAAATCTGCGGCCATAATTGGACTGTCAGCACGAATAGAAACATGCAATGGAGAAATCTACAAGACGAATTACTGTCTGTGAACTGAATCTACAGAATGGCATTGGCGAACAAACTACGGCCATCATTGCAGATTTTTTTTCTGTCTTAAATGAGCACTGTGTCATTAACTAAGAAGAACTGGTTAAAGTTCCCTGGAAGTGATAACAGTGATGTATTATTATCAGGGCCGATTATTCGGACAAATGACTGTCAATTTTATTCACAAAGCAAGAGAGACTGTAAGGAAGGAAGGAAGGAAGGAATAATTTTATTGAAAGGGGTTGGGATGAAAGGTTATGAGCTCGATGGGTGGGGCCCCAAGTCCAGGGCTCCACTGGCTGCTGCTGCCTGCCTGACGTGATCCAAAAGCGCAAGCTGCACCTCCTGGTCAGAGCTGGCGAGTTGTGCCTCCCATTGCTCCAAAGTGTTAGATAATTGAAATTTACCTAAAAAGGTATTTAAATTTGGTGGTCGATTTTGGCAGCCCCACGAAATGTGATATAGCGATGGCGACCCGCCACACCACGGACAGGTGTGCCCATACAGCGTTGGAAAAATTTTGTTTAATCTTTGTAGGTTTGAACACCACAGTTATAGGAGCACTGCTGTGCAAGTCTCTATGTGTCACTCACGGTATAGTAAAGCGATATAAAGTGTCGCCTTAGTTCTACAGTACTTTTAACTGCAAGTGTACTAAAGTTATGTTCTCTGCAGGGCAGCGGATTTCTGCAAAAGTCACGCTAAATTGATGTAGTGCGTAAATAGTGTCTCTATGGCTGGACACTCCACAGCTCCAAATTTATGTCGTTCAGGCGTCCACACGGACCATCGAGAAAGTTCCACGAGAGTGTGCGTGTGTCAATTGGAATAGCAGTGTTGATGGGAGCATAGTCGTGCGATTCGGTATGCCACACAAAAAATATGCTACCGAAAGGAGTCACTTCCAAACCTGAACGCACAACAAAAAACACCAAGCAGTCAGCAGGTACCATAAAGCATCACAATATGGTTCGCGCACATCATCAGCCCCAGAAACATTGATAAAAAACCTAAATAACGTGATTTATTTGGCTATTTGCTTTTGAAGCGTTTTGTGTGACAGCGCGAATCGTCTGACAGCTAGACAAGTACAAACATACACGTGGAAACGTCCTCGTGTATTTGGGTTCTTGTCTGGCTGTCAAACGTTTCACGCTTTCACACGTACCATAAACATACTACCCAAGGAAAAGCGCCGCGGCTTCTCAAGAGCTCTGTCACGCCTACTTGGCTTTTTGCTTCGCCATATCGTCATCAGCGCTTTATAATTCCTTTTGGTTTAATAAACTTTTGCCGTAACTGCCAATGAGTCAACATCGAATTAAAGCTGCCGAAAAGACCAAAAGTGATTTAAACGGAAACGAGATGGGTTAACATTTTCTTTTGCTTTCATTGGGAACCTCAAGTAGTGCACGCCAAAACGGTGTTACACAGACATTATGAGAACGTTACCGTGTTTAAAGACTGCGCACTTCTGCAAATTATTTCCGAATCAAAGTCGAATTTATTTCCTATAGTCTGCATCAGCAGGCGTTTGGTGTGTTGTGACACTACGTACACGAGCACATGAGGGGATTGGACACTCCTGCGTGTATCCATGCACGGCGTAGCCGCGTCTGGAGAAGGGATTCTGGTGGTTGAGCCCATGCCGTGCGTTTCAAGAATTGCGGCCCCCGGATGGACGCCACACGCATCTTTCGCTTCTGCTTCACACAGACCGCCCTGGAGGAAATCGGCAGTCGCCTTTTCCTGTCCTCTTCTTCAGCCTTCGTCTCTCTCACTTTCAATCCTTTCTGTCTTCTCTTGACTGTTCACTTCCGAGTTTTCCGGCGGCAAGGGTTAAGCTGGAGTATTTATCCAAACTTGGGTTACATTATATTAGGTTATAGCGGTGATACATGGCTGGTCTCTGCAGACATTCTTCCAACGTAGTAGCGTCCCGTTCTTCGGTTCGGTGGTGGGTGGGCACCATCGCCGCCGAATTTACCAAGGCTTACATGGCAAACGCTTTCCGCTTCCAAGATCGCCCCTGAAAAGAGGGCGCGCCAAACCGACTTTCCATTTCTTATTGAAAACAAACCAAGACACATTTCCTAACTACCACATTTTTCACAGTGAAGGAAACACTACCGCAAGAGAACTGTCACCATTCCTAGTTTCTAAATGTCTAGCAAACACGATTGAACCTGGCTTCAGAGCATCAAAAATGGCAAGCGGAGACCTCCTCATCGAACTGACTAAGAAAGAACAAGTTCAAAAGCTTGCTGTACTCTTCAGTATCGGGGACGTTAACGTTACAATCTCTGCGCACCGCTTGCTCAACAAAAGCAGGGGAGTACTATCAGATAAAGGCTTCCTGAACCTCAGTGACGAAGAGCTCCTTGAAAGATTTTAGGAGAAAAATGTAATTAAGGTACGAAGACTAACAGTACGGCCGTATGACCAACAGATCCCTCTCATTAGGAGCCAACAAACAAAGACACCAAGGCCAATACAGGGGAATTGTGCCTACCAATCCAAGTAAAGAAATTATAAATAATGAAATTTAATGTGGATGAAATAGCAATAACAACAGGTGGGGAACGAGCCCACGTCTTCGCAATACGCGTGCGATGCTCCACCAATTGAGCAACCGCGGCGTCGTCTTCCCATCCACTTTCTGGGGTATTTATGTGTTACTACTAATGCTAACCCTGGGAGTGTTAGCCAGCGCCACCACTTACAAACCTTCGCGGCGGATGTGGAATATCATTTCTGCGGCAGGCGTCACGATGACGCGATCTTTTTGGGTGAAAGCAACTGGTCAATAAACCTACCTGAAGGCATGAATGTTGCCGGGTTCGAGACTCTCATTATTTAATAAAAGAGAAGACAGGAAATTAACCAATGGTCCCGATATTTTTTAATCATACGTACACAGTTATGGAATTGGACACTAACATATATTAAAAACAAAAGGCACCCCACAAGAACAGATAATACAAGAGTTTTGAGCTATTCGAGAAAAAAATATAAAGATTACACAGAATTTTGCACTGACGGCTCTAAAGCACAAGAGCACGTGGGTGTAGGGACTGTAACGAAAAAAATAGGAAACAAGTGTTAGAATACTACAGTATGTCTCTGCTTTCACTGCTTAAGTTTATGCTGTATTGATGGTAGTTGAAAACATAATCACTGACAAACAAGAAAATACAATCGTATATACTGATTAGTTAAGTATCCTGAAGGCTCTAAATCGGAAATCCGAGTGTGAATCCCTGGTAGGGGATATTTTAAGCATGGTGACTCAACAAATACGGCAGATCAATTCATTTCTCTGGATTCCGAAGCCATGTTGGCATACCAGGTAAGGAAGCAGCAGATAGATGCGCATCCATGGCAGTGTAGAAATGCATAAAGAACATTGCACTTCCTTACAAAGATACTATCCGAGCGAATTGTAACGCGAATGGCACTCTTCCACAAACAAGCTGCATCTTACTCAGCCCGTGCTTGGCGAGTGCAAGTCATTTATTCACTAGGAACGGTTTTATTAAAGTAGTTTATGCCGACTACGGATTTGACACAAACCCCTTAAACACATTTTTTTACTTACAAAAAAGACCCACCAACATGCGAGAAGTGCCAAGAACCGCTAACAGCGAGACACATCTTACTTACACGTACACATATTGAAACACACAGACGAAAACTGTGCCACAGTATATAAAAATTGCGCATGCTTTTATAATACATATACACCCTGCCTTAATTCTAGGAGATAACACAGTAGTGCAATTACCTGACCTGCTTAAATTTCTAGACAACGTCGGCTCTTTCCACCAGCTAGTGATCAAAACAACTTTTGTAGTTTTTCAGTTTGATTTCATAGCACCTTGTGTTTCACACCTTGGCCGCTGTCGCTCCAATAAACTCCATTTAGTTACTTTAATTTCTAGAGTGCCGCAATTAAACACTCACGCATTGGGCTTCAAAATGTTTGAAAGTTTTCATGATGTGATTTCTTGCGGTCCGGTCTTTGGAGAGCACGCTGCTGGTGAATTAACATTGTTATTACGCCTAGCTTTCACGCAACATCGCATACTATTTGATACTTTATTACGGCAAGTGTAATGTCCCATTCATTTTCACTTGCCTTTGTGAATTCAGCATTCGGCAATAGCTCGTGCGATTTATTATCCTCCTAGAAATTCGAGATACACTTAAAATAGATTCAGTATATCAGTAGGTGCATCCCTGTACGCTGTTGCGCCATAAAGCAGCTAAAAAGAAAACACGAAACGTCAGCATCTCTCGCGCTGCCCCTAATTATGCTGTTTGGATGAGCGGTTTGGTAATGCACACCACACATCATCACAACATCATCACCACACACCACACATAAGTTTATAAATAAACTTATACTTCGCGACCTATTTTTCTTCCGTAACCTAGCAACAAGCTAGCGGCACGCCAGACGCGCAATATGATGCGTCATGCGCCAGACGAGTCATCGAAGCGAGCGAGGCCGGCTGCGCATGTGAAGTTCGTGAAGCACGTGAAACCCAACAAGCCCCGGCGTTGGGCTCCCGGCGTTTTCTAGCGTTCCTTCTGCATTTCTACATGGCACCACTTCACTATCGGACTACGGCAAGGTGAGAAATATTGTTGGACAGTCTGCGACGCATTTCGAGCAGATTTAGGTTTACGGCACAAAACCGAGATTAGTGACGTAGTAGCGAAAACTAGCTCGGCCGTTCTGGCGCAGTTAATTTGAGTTAATGACTCGTAATGGGAGATATTTGCTACGCTTTCTATGATCCACAACATTATTGCGACTTATTTCGTTAGGTTTTGGGCACGCTTGCCGCACACGGCTATGTAAGGCAGTTAGCAAAATGCAGCTCGACCATGCTGACGTTTTCGCGTGTACGGAATCTTATAGGGACAAATTCGTGACGCTTTCCCTGACACCTAACATTATAGTATTTCGCTACTTTCTTGGATAATTCTCAGGTACGCGCCCCGCGCCTGGCGTTGTACCTCGGTTAGCGAAAAGCAGCGCAGTTTTGTGCCGCAGTTTCGCGTATGCCGAATCTTACTGCGACAAGTTCGTGACGCATTCTCAGACCCTCAAAATTATTGTATTTAATTTTGTAACCTTTTGGAACACTTTTGAGGCATGCTTGCCGCGCCTGGGGTTGTGAAGCAGTTAGGGAAAAAGCAAGCCGGCCGTGGTGACAGTTACTTTGGCGTGTTCTGAATTTTAGTGGGACAACTTTGTGATGCTTTTTATGGCCCTGCAACAGCATATGTATACCTTCTTTCGATACTCGCGCTTGTCGAAAACGCGACGAGCGATTGCCAAGAGTGGTAACACGGAGTGTGTTGCTTGCGCCGGCAGGACGCGTAAAAGGTAACGCCGAGGAGCTCAGAAACCAAGAACTTGACAATCTGTCTTCTGAGCGACTGAAAAAAGGCTTGCGCCCACGAATTTGTCTTGAGTGCGAGTAGAAGGCATTCTCCGAGCGTGTAACATGGTCTAACTCAGAAACAGCGTTGTCGCCACCTCTGTGTATTTGGCGTACCATCGCGTCCACTGAGGCCAAGTTGTTTTGAAAACGCTCAGGCACCCATGAATATGCGCTCTTAAAGTGCAGGAAATAATGCACGGGAAGGGAGAGATGCTTGAAAATCAGATGTTTTCTTGTTCTTTTATGACATTGTTTGGGAGGAGGCTATTTGCTACGAAATGTATGTAACAGTGAATTTATCTGTAATGCCGCCCATTCACGACTTACGCACCTGTCGCCTCTATACGCAATATTCCTTTTAGGTCAGTATACCAAAATACATACGATACACGCTTCCATTTTACTTTTTTTCAGCTGATGGCATCCGGTGGAGCTCCGTACGGCAAGGACTGCTGCTTACCTGGTGCAAGAACTTTGGATGTATGCACAGAAAGCCCGGAACGAGCATTTATATCGAACAAAATAAACATTTCATCATTTCAGAAGATGTCTTGCGTTTACTTTATGAGATCGCACATGGCACATGTTCGGTGGAGGCTTGTAAAGATCATTCTCAATCATATTTACTAAATAATAAAACGATTCCGTGCCAAGGCCGTGCGTGGTTCTGCAGTAGAAGCGAAAAAAAAATGCCGCGCCGGTCAGCGGAGCTGGCGTGGCGTGTACCAGCTGGCGTTCAAAACGCGCGCGCCCAAAACCGAAACCGCAAGACGTTAATCCCATTCGCTTGGCGCGCTACAGTCAATTTGGCCGCTGGGATCTATGGGTATGTCCGCTATTGTTGAATCTCTTTCTCTATGGGAGTTTCTTCTACAGTGTTTCTAGAAAAGGGCGTTGCATATGCTTTCTCGATAACGCAAGCCTATGCAAGTTATTTCTCAAAAATGTCTTCTTCTCAATATCTCTTGCAGTCTGTTGCGGCGAACTCACATTGAATATGGAATCAGAATATGTAATTCGTCAGGATTCTATATCTTAAACTGCACTTATACAGAATGCCAGTGCATTATAAACTAGAAAAGGCAGCGACCATGACAAACCCGCGCATTCAAGTCGGCTTTGGCTCGAGGACTTACGTAAATATTTTCGCACTTCTGTAGAGTTAGCCATTAAAAATTCATGTTAACTTGCCTTATCTTTAACTCCTCCCCACAATTTAACGTCTTATTTTTTTTATAATGTTTGTCACTTCCATTCCGCCGTGGTTGCTCAGTGGCTATGGTTTTGGGCTGCTAAGCACGAGGGCGCGGGATCGAATCCCGGTCACGGCGGCCGCATTTCGATGGGGGCGAAATGCGAACACCCGTGTATTTAGATTTAGGTGCACGTTAAAGAACACCAGGTGGTCGAAATTTCCGGAGTCCTCCACTACGGCGTGCCTCATAATCAGAAAGTGGTTTTGGCAGGTAAAACCTCATAATTTTTTTTGTCACTTCCACAGGATTTCATGTGATTTCATTTATTGTTCTCCATCATAGCCTTATGTCGCAGTGATCATCAGTTAAAGGGTAATTAGCCCATTCGCAGCACCAATATTAACTTCAGTTTCGTAGTCTGAAATACAAGCACTGACTGAAAGCGCTTTCAATCTACCATATCATTTGCAAACGCGTTGTAGTTCATTGTTACATTTATATATGTCGAAATGCTTTCTTGGTAATCTCTTGAATCGTGCATGCTGTTGATGTTGTTTTTCTATATTTGTGTACCTTCGCAATTTATGCTCCTCTATGTATTTCTTCGCCCTTAAAACTAAGTAAATACGAAGTTATAAAATTTGTTCATGTCCTATTCCGTTGACCAACGGTACTGTTTATGTAGTGGCGAAGCTTTCTCGTTATCGAAGAGAATTTTAATCTACCTTAATTTGATAAATATTACTAACCCATACACTTTACGTAGAGCCCTAAGTTTGCGACAGTTCATTCTAAGTTGCCTCGTCTTTTCTAATCGCGGTACTTGCGTTAATAATCCCGTACCTATTAGCAACGAAAACTTGCCTGGCATCAGTCCAATGCGGTGTCAACGAACACAAATTTCATGCGATAAATTTGATGACACTGGAAACGATTAGGTGCGTTTGTGCTAGATGCGCTCGGCAGCTACGAATCAAACTAAATCGCAAGAACATCGTGTGTGTCGTTCTTTTTGTTTGTTTTAAATTAACAGATCAACGTTCGCATCCAAGACATGGTGCTACAGTTAGAGAGATTTTGATGGAAGACAGGTAAGATATACGAGGGACGTCAAAAACAAAAAGCACAATATTCGAATAAGAAAGACTGGAAGGTACGACGCAATGTTCGCAGCAGGCGATTCACTTGATGCTGTTGCCCCGGCTAGCTCTATTGCTCTCCTGGGATGCGTTCGTCGCCCGGCAGATCCGGCCTCTGGCGGCCACGCAGCATGTTGCGGCTGGGGATCGCTCTGTCCCTTAATATGCACTCAACGGTCAGGCCTGCGGCCAGAGCAGGACAGTCAGCAAAAGGTTGACGCATCAGGGCCGTTACCATTTTCCTTGGGACATTAACGACTAGGAGCAGTGTATTTCTTTACTTCTCTCGCGTCTGTGACACAGCCCGCTTCTGCAGACTGCGCGCGGGTTGGTTGTGTGTGTGGTCTCTGGTCTTGCAAGGTGGGATGGAAGTTTCTTCGGGCAGGACCGCATGCGTGTTTCGCGGTGTAAAATTTGGCTATGACGTGGCTAATGCCTGAAGCAGAAAGAGAATCTACCATCGCAAATGTATCGATGTATGAATCCGGGAAAATTCGTGGCTGGTGTGTGTGCTTGCAGGAAATTTTTAGGTTTTTGCGTGCTTTTTTTCTCTGGCCCAGTGTTTCGCAGCCATTCACTGAAAAAAAGTTTAATACCTTAAAACAGGTAATAACTTTCAAAAACAGGTACTCATTGTTCGAAACGTCTTCTGTAATTATGCTTTTCAGGAAAGATGCGGGCGACACGTAGCGCATTTCATATTTTTTTTTTTCTGGCAGCGTGGATGCTAACTTTTCCTGCTTTTGGCCTGGTAGATGTAAATTTATTTGTTTTAATAAATTGCAGTTTCTTACCGATTAAAAAAGCTAATTGTTCATAAAGCTCTTGTATATGCTGAAAGTACACAAAATTCGGCTAAACACTGACTACTGTGGCAGACTCATTTTTAAAGGTGGTCCTTTGTGTCACTTCATTTATAGACGCAATGCTTGATAGTATTAGGAGTGACCTTTATGCCGTACTCCATCGCACATTGTCATTGTCAACATTTGCATGTATCCCTCTACTGACATTAAAGTTCGTCGACGCTCGTTCTAATGCCGCTGGCTTCAGGGCGCCCCTCCATGACTTGGCGGGAATGTTATAAAATGATAGAAATTAATCAATCACCCAACCAAATGCTTTCATAGCGCCCAGAGACAGCTACGAGGCCTTTGTACTGTTTCACTTAAAAAGTCATACGTAGCAAACGATGTGCAGAAAATTGAAATAGACTAGACGAAATCCTTTGCCAGAGAGGAAGAAATGGGGAAAAAGAACACAATGAGCGCGGGAGCAAAACGGAGCTAAGCATACATGTTTACCTACGCCAAAAGGACTTCTTCTTGGGCAAGTTGGTACTTTGATTTCCTAGGTGTACTTTGTGGCGCAAAATACATTTCTTCAAAAGGGACTGTCTTCCTTTCTTCAGTCGCTTTTCAAAAAATGTATTTTGCGCCACAGAATATACCTAGGAAGTTTATCTATGCATGTACAGGACACAGCGATTGAACTCTGAAATATCTCAGTACAGACAGAATAGTTAATACACGGTTTTTCTTTTCTTTATTTGAGCAATGGGACGGTTCATCAGCGAATGCCTCAGGTGTCTGAGGCTATGTGGCACCGAGGCTGCTGTTATCGAAGCTTACGGTAGAACCTTTGTACCTTGTGCTTACATCAATATTAAATAAGTTCAGAACAATCCAACTTTTTTGCGTGCTTAGAAAATGTTTTAAAATCTGCGCCAGAAGATGTGTCAAGAACTATAGGCTGATTAATGTTCTGTCTGCCATTTAAGAGCTTGTCGAATGAGCTGTTCACAATGTATCGTTGTATTGTGTAAAAAGTGTTCTCGTTCGAAATCAGCCTAGATTTCTTTCTGGCCGCTCAATGACCTTTGACCTTGTAAGCTTTACGATGCAGGTTTCCTCGCCAATAACGCAAAGGGAGCAAGTGGATGCTGTCTACTGCGACCTGAGCAAAGCCTTTGACGTGAAACATCATCCCCTACTGCTCGAGAATTATCTACACTTCGGTGTTGGAGCTGCAATTTATTGTAGCCCTTCTGCGAAACTCCAACCTCGATACGTCCTTCTTCGTGAGCATCAATGACCGATCTTTCGCCTGTACGGCATCTAGTGGTGTGCTCAACTGCTCCGTCTTAGCAAGCCTTCAATTCCTCATTTTTATAAAGGTAGTTTGCTCAGCAATCCGGAATTAATTTATCCCTGACGCTGATTACATCGCAATATTTAAGATGCGCAGTACTGTCGCACTTCGCAGTTCAATTTATGCCCTTTCTATGTACGACTGCCCGTACGTACGACTGCCCGGTAAAAAGTCGTACGCACATGTGTCTATGCTATATTGTGTCTGTTAAAACGATATATGCATTTATAGTCCAGGGGACCGATATAAAACATGTTTGACCTCGCAGATCTTCTACGTATTACATGATGTCGAACACCTCCTACGTATCGTTGGCCTCAGTGTGGAAGAACTTGGAAAAGCGAGTCGATCCTGAAGGCTGTGCTCACTAATGAGGCATGCCGAAGCACTCGCTAGCTTCCACGAAGAGAGAACCATAAACTGGCACGTGACGCATATGGCCAATGTTTCAAGAAGCTGGTTATCTTGGTCGCAACATAACTAAGCATGTGAACCGACCAAAAAGCAATTGTTACCTAGTGGTTAAATCAGTGCGCTGCTGTTCTGAAAGCTAGAGGTTCTATGCCATCGTAGGCAAGGCGTTTCATGTTATTGAAGAGGTCCGAAGCAATGCGGAACGGGAACCTAAGTACATGCCTGCTAAAATGTACCTGGAAGCACGCAAAGAATGTGTAGCCTTTGTCAGTTTCAGATTTCAGTTGATGTGCTTCAGCACGATATTAATACATGCCCACTTGCTCCGCACATTTTCGCAAAACGCTATGCTGCAGACTGTTCACATTAAAACGCTTTAGCTGTATTGCCTTCATGAAGAGCAGTGCGGTTCGCGCAAGTCTGTGACATTTTTTTTCTAACAGAGCAACAATTCTGGATTCTTCCTTTTCCCTATCAGTGGCAGAGTCAAGTAAGGTATTCAGAATCCTAAAGATGACATACATCATGATACCCATAGGCGACTATGACCCACTCAGTAGTCGCTAAGAAAGCCAGCTCTAATCGTGATCCCATAGTGGCAATCTGTGTGATGCTGGACCCTTTGATCAGCTTGTGGCCTCGGAGATACTTATATAGGTCCGAAAACTAAAACATTTCATTAAAATGCAGCATTTTATTGAAGGCACGAAAACACGTTTGGAAGTGTTATATATCAGTGGAAGAATTCAAACGCAGTCTCCCTACTGCTAATGGTCCTTTAATTTCATATGGAAATCTCATTTTAAAATATACCAATGCAAGTACGTGTTCCTAAAATGGTATCTTGAGGAAATGCAACTGCGTTCTAGGGAGCCAGTTTTTGAAATTGTAGTAAAACAAGTGACATGCAATGCTTGTGGCACATTATGCAAAATCTACTGAGAGCAAGAAAATATTAAATTATGGGGTTTAACGTGACGAAACCACTTTCTGATTTTGAGGCACGCCGTAGTGGAGGACTCCGGAAATTTCGACCGCCTGGGGTTCTTTAACGTGCACCTAAATCTAAATACACGGGTGTTTTTGCATTTCGCCTCCATCGAAATCTACTCAGAGCAGCAAATTACGTGTGTGTGTATGTGCGTTTGAGCGTGCGTGCGTGCGTTTGTGTAACGATTTACGGGTAGACCATTGGTGAAAGGAGAGGAAGACAGATTAAAGGCTGTGTTGGGGCCACCATGTTGGGTCTCCGTCCGCAACCTCCTGTTCCTGCTGGCGTCGAACACACACACGCAGTCATATATACATATAATATATATAGTGTGCGTGTGTGTATGTGTGTGTGTGTGTGTGTGTGTGTGTGTGTGCGTGTGTGTGCGCGTGTGTGTGTAGCGTGGGTATGTGTGGTGCAATTTCACAGCCCGGCTTGCCTTTCTTTTTCTTCCCCTCGACGAAACGTAAAACGCAAAGAACAAACTTACATGCCTGCATGTGACTGCTGTGGCGTAAAACGTATTCTCAGCACAACCCAAATATATTGATCAAATTTACCAGCCTACAGCCGTACAAGATGTCTCGGTGAGAAAATGTCGATGGAAGAGCCAACATGCCGACGACGTGAGCATAAAAGAAACATAGAAAGAAATTGATATTATCCTTGCGCACGGGTAAAGTAGGGTGAGTGGTAAAGACTGGTAGTGTGGCAAAGAAAACCATAAGCAAAACTGTGAGTCGTTCATTACGGTGAACCACTGCAATTTTACGGCACAGCCCGCATGTCGTAACCGTTCTGGGTGTTCCGCCCCACTGACCGCAGCGGTCGTTTGCAGCGAGGGACGAACCAAGCATGGCGACCTCAGTCAGCAGTAGTCGTCATGTTGGGCCAGTGCACCCCATCCTTGCGTACCAAGGCCCGCCACTGAAGGATGCGGACATAGAAGCGACGTCGCAACCGCGACTCTGTTGACTCTAATCGAGCGCAACTCGGCTTCCTGAAGGCTACACGATACGGCCGTACGGCTTCCCGACACGGTGGTTTTACACAGTCAATTGCTCTTGTGTTATTCAGTTGTTAAGCTTAGACGTTGCCAAACTGTGCTTATTCTGCAATTGCTAGGATCTGCCGGAGTGTTGCTTACTGACGTTTTTCTTGCGCAATTTAGCATATTGGTGGAGGGTGTGCGGAATGCAGCGTAACCTCTGCTAAATTCGACAACCTGCAACGGCCGTAAACTTTTTCGAATTTAAGTAATTGTGGGAAATTTGTAGAGCACGGCAAACTGCGAAGAAATTGGAGAACATGGAACTCTGCGTGCGATGCTCAATTCGTAGAGCATCGCACGCGTAATGCGAATACGTGGAATCGTTCCCTACCTGCGGAAAGTTGTTTTTTCGTCCACTTTCATTGCCATTTATTTATCATTTCTTTAAATAATTTAGTAAGTACACGTGCTTTCCCCAATGTCGTCCTTGGTGTCATTGTTTGTGGGATTCTTAGGATGTGTGTGTGTGTACGTGTGTTGTGTGTGCGTGCTACACTAGGTGACTGGGGTCTGTGAGGCACATACGGTTTCCAGAAGAGTGTGCACAACTGTTTACTAATGACCTTATTTTTCTTAAAATAGACACTAGCGCGACTACATCTCGAAATGCTGTTCAGCAATTGCAGGTAAGGAAAAAATGTGAAGCACTAACCGGAACATTTTTCTCTGAAGTGTTGCGAGGGTATCACCAGTCCGAATACAAAGCCCATGGTAATATTGAACTCCCACGCGCACATCATGCCCAAGCGTTGAGACGGCTGTACACAGCAGTCGAGGCCTGTTCTCATGGTAGTTGCCAGTTGAAGAGTGCCTCCCGCCAATTAGCTCCATACGCGCCATTCTGTGCGCTAGTGAAGGCGCAAGAGCCGTCGGAAGGCATTGTCAAAATGTAGCCGCGGGATGCAGAGAGTTTATTTATTTATTTATTTATTTATTTATTTATTTATTTATTTATTTATTTATTTATTTATTTATTTATTTATTTATTTATTCAGTTACCTCACAGGCCCCCGAAGGAGTATTGCGTGAGTGCAGGATACAGGGAAATAGCAGAAAGAAAGGAGTACAATGAAATCGTACATTGTTAGCGAGTAAACAAATAAGATTATGTTAGTGATGTTCAGGGCAGTGGTGGCGGATCTAATGCTCCAAAAATATGCCGTCCCTGAGAATAAATTCGCGCTGCGTCATTTTGGGTGTCAGCAATCTTGCTTTCTTCTCCTGCGGACAGCTTGCAAGCGACATGTGTGCTTATTGTTTCGTAAATTTCTAGATTTAACCAACGTGCTCCCTCAGTATTCTACTCCTTTCACGTACACCAACTGGTGCACCTTGGCTGGCGAGATACCTTCACTATGATTGTCATACTGGTACCTCTTCTTTGTTCTTGCTTTCTTCACATGACATCGCCTCCTGTTCATCCGATTTGTCCACGTTTCGGTTGCATTGTCTACATTTCCTTCGACGAAAGAGACGGCTCAGCTGCAACGACTGACCGTGGGCAGAGCTTTGGTTTCACAATCGGCAAAACAGTTAGAATGCAACGATAGCGTATTTCAATAACTACATTATTCCAACACTAAACACGTGAGCTTCCGTACACACAGACATACAGGAAATCGCACGCGCACATAAAGACAAACCTTATGGCGGCCGCCACCGGCACTCCGTTTGCAAATGCGATTAAAGATGCTTTCAGTGGAGGGAACCGCACTCCTGGGCGATTGCGTAACGGAGAAGCGTAGACTGCCAAGCAAAGCTCCTCGCACCTGCTGCAACAGCAAGTGCAGGGCGTATTGGGGCTGTCGTTTTTTTTTTTTTTCGGTCGTGCATGCGAATAGAAACTCGTGCAACGCGAACAATGCAAGACGTATACACTTATTCCATATTCAACAAACTAGTTCTTCTTCACGCTGCAAAATATTTTTCAACTGATGATAAAACTTTACAATTACGTGCTGTCATTTGTCCAGGTAACATTCCCAGTGTGCTTAAATCCTTTTGATGCGCTCCGTGCAGTTTCGGTGAGAAAATTGCTTTTGTAATGCTCCGGATTGGTAAGAAAAGAAAATTGTCAATGACTGCAGGCTAACCGTGACTACGCTGAGCACCTTGTAAACTCTTATTTCGACGGCATGCTTTCTCGCCCGCTAAACCCTTTGCTCGCTTGCTTGTTCACTCACTAAATCACTCACTGCGTAACTGATTTATTTACTCACTAGTTAGATTGTTAGTTCTTCCACTCATTGACATGTTCATTTTATTCGCTGACTAATTCTCTCACCTACACTATCATCATTCGCTCGTTCGCTCGTCCTGCGGAGACTGCAAGCAGATCATCAATTTTATCATTTGGGACTTGTCTATGAACATTCCTATGCTAGAAAGATTCGGTTCTCCTCATTGTTAAGTCACAGCAGCGTTACTATGAACGAAACCTTCGTTTATGTCATATTTAATTATGAGTTCAGCTTTAAATAAATTACGCACTGCCAAATAGAATCACACAAGCCACCCTGCTAAAAAGAATAAGCGGAGAAGTGGTATTAGGCGTCCTTGTAAGAATTACGAATCTCAGATGTTTGCTCCGTCGTCTAATACTTAGCTTATGTAATTGAGAGGACATCATTGTGCCAGCGGTTCCGCGAAAGTAGCAGTTTCATTAAAGTTCATAAAAACCTATAATCACTAACACTTTTTCCTTAACGGCAGCATGCCAGTAGCGAGATAGTTGTACTTCCGATGTGATAGCCGATACGAATGTGTTCTAAAGATTGCGTTTTTTGTAATGTCAACCCTATTTGCATGCAACGCGGACCGCGCACAGGAATTCCCTACTGTAGGTTTCGTTCTTGCGCATATGTGTTAGATCTTGCAGATCATGCCTTAGTGTAGGGAATGATCCCGCCGTTCGCTGAGTTACATCAGTCAACGACAACCTCTGAGCACACAGCCGGGAGTTCATGTATCTTTAACAAAATTTATGCAGCATAAAGTTACTGCAGAGTTGTTAACATAGCAGGTGACGGTTTAGGCAGCTGAATACACCTGTGAGAAAACATATGAGCATATCGGTCATCTGTACAAGAGTGGCGTAATAATATGGAATATTACGTGTTTTTCATAACGGAGTAGTATACTATAACTCCTTGGAAATAAATGTAAAGGCCAGGTTCTTTAAAGCGACAGCCCTCCTTATCCCGTATCCATATAGAATGCTCTATCTATGGAGAGGTCTAATAATTCGTCGTGGTCTATTCCCCTCAAACACTAAAGCCGTTTAAACAGAGAGCTTGCTTGACTTTTGTTGGCCATGTACCACTCCGACTTTTCCTCCGGGGCAAGTAGTGTATGTGAAAACAATATTTTTATACTACTACTTTTTTGCAACATTATATTTCTGCGCAATCTTATTTCTTGTAAATATTCCGTTTGCAAAGGTATTGCTATTACTTGTATTCTACATTACGTCTTCTGCGGAAGGAAGCACGTTGCCTTTATTCATTTGTAATTGTGCACTGCTATCTGTTCTCTTGCATTAAGAATAAGTCCATGCAATGCGTCAACGTTTATTTATACCACAACTTCCGGCGTTTGCTGCCAAGCATGCATTTTTTATTCACGTTTTCATAGGAAATATCTCTGACGCTAGATACTTCTAATCTTTGTTTGTATGATACTAGTCTGTGCATTCGGCGTTACAGAAACACTTGTGTATATTTGAAACTGAACAGTTCTCGTTTACTTTCGCCGAAGACAGTGACAGGGCGCTCTCGCCCCCATTTTTAAGACATGATGCCGACGACACCCAATATCTCCACTACTGCAACAAGCGAACAAATGGACGCGTTGGAATGGCCTATGGCAAGTAACCCGAAAGCGCCTTAGCTTGTGTCTTCCTTTATGTACGAAAGGTTCAACGAGGCCATAGTTGCGACATCGCACGTCTCAACAGGGTCGAAAGCCTGGCGCAATAGTCTCCCTATTGCTCGATATATCAGCGACTTCAGTTCTGTGGCTGCCGCGCAGGCGAAGGCCATGGCTTTTGACGTCAGGAAACCTCTGACATCGCTTATAGGTCCGGTGCTGTCGCTGCCACATTCTGGCTGTGCGAGAAGTCAGGCAACGGCCGCTGCGACCGCTGTTAAATAAACTCTACTTCCAATGTCACGGCCGCAACCAAGTTGAAGCAACAAGAATAAATGATGTCGTAAGCCACGTTCACAGAGTGTCGTAGACAAAACTAAAATAAAGAAAAACTTTCTCGAGTTTCATGCCCGTGGCGTGAAAGCGAATGAAAATCGGTGCTTGCTTTTGTTCTCCATACCATGTGCTCCTTTCCCAGCGCATCTTACTCGTTTTATTTGCGTCTATATATGCGTCTATATATGCGTCTACAGTTGCATCTACAGTTGAGTCTACATTCCGGTCTACATATATTGCTTTTCTCCTTGGTAATATGAAGTAACGTAAACGGCAGAACAATACGTAATTAAGGATTTTAAACCAGCAGTGTGCTCACGGCAATTCGTCACCAAATGGGGTTATATGGAGCCCGTGCTCATTAATCGCTACTTCACTGCACGGTAAAGTTGCTGAGGCCCGTTGTCAACACTCTGACGTTCTGTAGTAGCACAGGTGGTTCACCTAATACAGGCCACGATTATTTGCCTCGAAATCCGCATTGAAGGTGGAAGAGCGCGGCTCGTAGCAGCCGCGCTCTTTTGTCATATATTTGTCATGTATTTATACGTGACAAATATCCGACCTCAGAAATAATTCTTGCCGGTGACTTGAACTACCCAGGTATAAAATGGCGCACTTACACAGCTGAAGGCACGGCAAGGAAGAATGAATGTAAAGAATTCCTTTGTTTGATTTCTCAGTTCAGTTTGTCACAGATTGTTTCTGCTCCGACACGTGGTGAGTCGGTCCTAGATCTTGTCTTGACAGCGCAACCTGAAAAAATGACGAATACACATTAAAAAAAAGAAGCCGGTAATTCCTAGGAAAACTATTTACAATTACGCACGGGCGAATATGGAAGGATTGGTTAGTGAACTGTCATTGTTCAGTGAGCAGTTCCTGGAATGATTATCAAGCCGCTGTTCAAATGACAACTGGAATCTACTAAGCGCTGAACTGAAAAAAATAAAAGACGCATTCCAAGAATCACGCTCACAACGTCATCACAGAGCGTTTGGCTCACTTCCAACGTTAAACGTTGCATCGGGAAGAAAAAGCCGCCTTTACACTAAAACAAAACGTTCGGCATCTCAGGGTGATTGGAATAACTACCGTGCGAAGTCGAGAATACGCCAAGCAGAAATTTAGAGAGTCAAAGATAAATTTTTTAATCATGAGATATCAATTTTGCTTAAAAGAAATACTCAAAAGTTTTGGAAAGTAGTCAATCCTAAGCCTCCTTCATCTAGTCGGACAATAATAGTAAAAGACGGTGATCTTATTCAGCCGTCTGAGGTTGCACCGAATTGAACCTATTTTTTAGTTCCGTGTTTACTAACGAAACACCACTTCACACAGGTTTTAATGCGACTAGTATAAACGCGGATATGAATGACATCCTAATTACGCAGGGAGGCATTGAGCAAGCTATTGATCGTTTGCCGACTAACTCCGCCCCCGGACCCGATGACATATGTCATCGTTAACGAAACCAATAATAGCTCGCATACTCGTCCCAATTTTTCAGCAATCCATTGACACTGGAATTGTGCCTGACCCTTAAATAATCGCACGCATTATACCTATATTTAAATCTGGAGATTCTTCTGTCCTTTCAAATTACAGGCCCATCTCATTAACGAGTATACCTTGCACAATCCTGGAACACATCATATCATCAGCAATAACGAACTACCTCAGTCAGCAGAACTTTTTCTTTGAAAACGAAAACGGATTCTTGCGTGGCCGTTCCTGCGAGTCAGTTATTTGAACTCGTGGCCGACCTGCCCGACGCTGTACAATATTTAACGAGAATCGATGCCGTATTCATCGACTTTGCAAAAGCGTTCGAAAAAGTTGCTCACAATCATCTTGTATTTAACCTTGGAAATCTAAACATAAACAGCAATGTATTGAACTGGATTGTTAATCTTTTAGCTAACAGACAGCAGTTCGTGTCTGCCAATTAATTTTGCTCGGCACCAACCCATGTAAAGTCTGGTGTGCCTCAAGGTTCGGTGCTCGGGCCAATCCTCTTCCTTATTTACATTAATGACCTAAGCAGCAACCTCACTGATACAATTAGGCTATTTGCGAACGACTGTGTTATTTACAGAAAGATTACTGACCCTCATGACACTAATGCTTTGCAAACGGATCTTGACAAAATCGCTAAGTGGTGCGAACAATGGCATATGGAAATAAACGTTTCGAAAACGAAACTTGTAACATTCATGACGGCTAGAGTCACTGAAGCCATCTTTTATTCTATCGGTAACGTGGCCATTGAAAAAGTTCCTGCAATCAAATACTTAGGTGTCCACATTTCTGCTGGTTGGACATGGCACAAACACATTGAATATATAACCACCAAAGCATCCAAAACACTCGGTTTCATTAGGCGTAACTGGTACTTTGAAAATCAGGCGACCAAACTCTTAGCATACACAACTTTAGTCAGATCACAACTAGAATATGCCGGTTTCATCTGGAACCGGAATCAAGTTTATCTTGCCGATAAACTGGAATCACTCCAAAATAAGGCTTCTAGGTTTATCACAAGGAAATACGCTCGCTACTCCAGCATCACAGATATTAAATCATCTCTAAATTTAAGCTCACTTGAAAAGCGAAGACTTATCACCCTGCTATGTCACTTTCACAAGCTCTATCACAATCCTTAACCGTTCACAGAATCTCATATCAAACCAGCACATCGCATTTTCCCCCGATTAGACCACTGCCTCAAAGTGCAACCCAAGATAGCTCACACCAAACTTATACGTCATTCGCCATTGTTCCTTGCCATTTATCATTGGAATAAACTACCTGCCGAAATTGTTTCCGAAAATAATTACAACGCTTTTGTCAACAAACTGAAGTGTTTACTCTGTGCTGGTCCTTAATAGATTATTATCAGAAGTGTATTCTTTTTTACACTGTCTTGAGCATTGTGGTCCAGCTGTGTACGTGTTCCCAAACACTTCTTTTATCCAGATATGTTCCCTGCTTTCCTGAGGGCATGTTTGTTTATGCCTTTCTGATTTTTCACTGCGGTATGCATTATGATCACTTTATTGGTTTTTTTAACCCCTTATGTAATGCCCGTAAAGGGCCCTTAGGCTATGTGAATAAAAACAAAAAAAAAAAAGACGCACCTAGCCTTGCAGAAGTTGCGCGATATTGCTCCACCCGAGCACCACTTATAAAATGAAGTTCGGTCTTAAGAGGAAGCTTTAGCTCGGGCCCTACTCCGACGCGGCCTATTCAAATACATGTAAAACGCAAAAACGTTTTTATGAGATAGCCCCTGAACCGATTTTGATGAAATTTGTTGCGTCTGAAAGAGAAAGTTAAATTCTAGTGACTGTTGGAAGTGGAATTTTGATCTAGGGCTTCAATTTTCTTTAAACGATTTTCAAATATTTGACCGTTTGAAAAAAAATAGAAGCACGAAGTTTACAAATTGATAGCTCTGCATCAAAAACTGATATTGAGGTTCTGTAAACGGCATCCATTAGATCATTCCAAGCGGACAAATTCAATATGTCATTTTACATCTTATGTGAAATTGTTACGTAGGTTACAACGGTTTTACAAAAGTTGTATTTCCCTATGACTAAATTTTTTTATATTCATGTGTAACATATCAATTTTGTCCGCTTTGGATGTATTATTAGATACAATTCACAGAATTGTATTACCATTTTTTGTTGTTTAGTTACGGAGTTGTGAACTTGATAGTCTCGTTTTTTGAAAATTTTTGAGTTTTGCCAATTTTTAATAAAAAATTGACAACCTAACTCAAAAATTCGAGACCAACAGTCACTAGATTTGAAGCTTTTCTTTTAAATGCAACAAACCTCGTCAAATTTGGTGCAGTGGTTGCCGAGAAAAATGAATTCTCCTTTTACCTGTATTTAGATAGGAGCACTCGAGCTAAAGCTTCCTCTTAAGCCCGTCGCAGTTCATGTGGCAAGTTAAGAGCACCCGGTAGCACAATGAACTTAACATGTAGCACGACAGGCTGCGCGTTCCCCAATACACGTCGATCCACTGGGCTCACCATACGCACTCCAACCTCGTCTCCAGGAGGAACTTTAGGGCGAGTCGTAAACCCTTGAGCACATCTCTTCGGGAAAGCTCCGCTGTCTACATCAGACGCACTGCCTTGAACGTCAGCGCTTATAACACGACAGTTGGCAAACATCTCAAGCAGGAACCCCGAAAGACGGCCCCTGGAATTGCGCGGCGCAGTAAAATGGGAGACGTAAACAAAAAGAAGAGGAAATAGGGGGTGGTGGTCGTGATCTAAATTTGACGCGTTTCCTCTGCTCTGCTGTGGGACGAAGCAAGGAATGAATGTCGCTTGGGTAGGCTAGATAACGCAAAGGGGGAGTGTGTCTACGCTGATAGTGAAGCTCGTCTTCTCTTAGCATGGCGGTGCGAAATGGCTATTTCTCCTACACTCTAAAAACTAGGAAGGGTATCGCAGGAGTGAAGCTGCCGGTTCACTCTTCAAAGCGTCGTTTTACTCTCGCAAAATGTCGAGGAGAGTGAAATGCATTGTTCACTCTGTCACCAAGGAGAGAGTGAAATGTGCTTTTCACTCTCCCCTTCAGAGAGAGGGAGTGAAAAGACTCTTGCGACAATAGAAAATAGAGACTCTTGCGGCAATAGAAAACAAAACGTAGCGTAATCTTCTGCTTCAACTGTAGGTGGCTGGCCCCGAACATGGCAATGTATCATTCATGCACGCTGAGCAAAGAACACATCGTTTTGCTTCTAAGAGAACAGGCCGCCGCAGTTCAAAGGAACGCGTAGCGAGCGCTCTACTTTTTCACTCGGAGTGGCTCCACCGCGCGCGCGCGCGCGCTCAAGATCGCGGAACAACACATCACAGGAGAAAGGTGATACGTCCGCCGTCCAGCGAGCAAAGGCCAGCCGAGGGAGATCGTGTGTCTGCCATCTCGCGTCGCCACGAAAACACGACAGTCGTTCGTCATGCCTTGGATATAACAGCAAATCCTCCACGGTAAGTGAATTCTAACTTAGGTGCACATTCTCCGTATATGTCATGCTATCGCCAGGAAGTCGTCGCTGCGCTTAGCCGACGCGATTGACAAAGGACTAGGCGTACGCGCTGTCTCTCGATGTCAATCGAAAAAGCCAGTCGTCGCGATAACTGCATGTGATTTTATCACTTTGCCGTTGTCCGTAAGAGCTTTAAAAATCGCAAACGCTGCCAGAACTATGGTATGTTCAATAAGACACCAGGCGAGAGGACGCTTAAAATGGTTAGTTCACCAGCCCGTGATTCCGAGCCTATGCGGAGCGTGATTAGCGTGCGTTTTGTGTGTTTGAATTTATTCAGTTTGGCAGTCTACTGTGTATGGAACGCTGTTGAACTACAGAATCACATAACAGAAGGCGTCATTTTGCTGGCAGCATGCTTTTTTTTCATAAATAAACCGCGCGCTTGACGGTGTCTCGCGCAGGGGGAAT
Source organism: Dermacentor andersoni (assembly GCF_023375885.2). NCBI lineage: Eukaryota > Metazoa > Arthropoda > Arachnida > Ixodida > Ixodidae > Dermacentor > Dermacentor andersoni. The sequence continues at coordinate 162,972,130 of NC_092815.1, read as the reverse complement.
CTGCGACCACTGAAGTTACGTGCAGCACCAGTGCTAGTTAGAAACTTTGCCGCAGGCATTCAGCTGCAGGCTGCAAGAGGTCAGTTGGGCGCGTTATCTTGAACTTACTGAAAACGCATGAGGAATCCATGTTTTATGCTGAAAAAAGTATAAACCCCATATAATCGATCTTGCGCGCGGCAGCTACAAGCGACGCGACGGAGATGGCTGTCGCGTTCGCTCGTCGCCTACAAGTCGTACTCCGTGCGAGCGACGATTTTGAGCGACGCCTCCCCGGTGTTGCCGGCATGAGGGCTGCAGTCACGCGTGACGCGTGCTTTAGTAATTTACGTTGATGTGTTTTACTATAAAAAGTAGCATAAAATATTTCCGGAGGTCTTGCAGTACGTTCTTATCCTTGCACGTATAAAAATTTAATCATTTGCTCGTTCCGCGCGACAATCGGTAGTATTTGAGCGATGTATGTACATCCAGTTCCGGCTTCGCGCTATTGGCTAGTCGCTCATAGCACTTATGGGCGACGAGCGACGATTTCTAGATTTCCAGAACCGAGCCATCTGTTCAAGCGACGGCCCGTTTTGTCGCTCGAAGCCGTTGCTCGTCGCCGTCGCGCACTAAATTGCTCTCACAGTGTTTATCCCTAAGACTGAACTGTTTTTGCTCATGTTGAAATGGTGTGATTATAGGTCTGGTTTTGTCTCCTGTTGCGGTTTTCGTGCACGGTGCGAAACTGAAAGGATGCTTATGTCTACGAACTCGGTGAATTGTCGAGCAGCTAGTTACGCATCGGCATCGAATATAACGGCTGCTGTGTGGAATTACAATTGCAGGGGCGCTTTGCATACGCTTATTGTTTTGGACATGCCTGTGCATTTGCTAGTATGAGTTGGCGTGTCAGAGTTATGTCATATGAACAGCTAAATCAGCCTTCCTCTGGGGGTTACAAGCGTAATGTGTGCATTTTGCTATAGCATGGCAGATCAAGATGTGTTTATCGCTTGAATATATTTAGTAGAGAAATAAAATATCAAAATAAAATGTTGCTTTAATTCCGTGTTACCAGTCTGTCGTACACAGAACAATAGGTTGGTGTAATAAACTAATAACTGCGGTTTAAGTGCAACTTTTACATGCCTACAAGAATCTAAAATGCTAGATTTCAAACTGCAGCAGTAGTCGGGTCTGTCAAAAATGAACTCCACTGCGCACCTCATGCATAAAAATAAGTTCATGCCTTTTAGTAAGCTTTGATGCAGGCCGCAGTGTACTTGTTAGTATTGAAATGTGGGTAAGCTTGCCATAACAAGCCTTGTTGCCCTTTTTTATAGGCACATCCATATATCCATTGAGCTGAAGGACAATATTTTCATCCCTACTGAGCATCATGTTTGCAGCTATAATCCTCAAATTATGGCTTCAGCAGTGGCACAACCAGGGATGGTGCGGGGGGGGGGGGGGGGGGCACACTGGGCACGTGCTTAGGATGTGTCACAAGTGGTGTTTGCGATACACCAGACTCATGACAGACCTATGACGTCTGAAAATGACCAATATTCTATTCATTAGCAGGAGTATTCTAACATTCATGAAAAACAAGGATGAACTGTGGTTTATTTGTTTTTTTGCTTAAATCTAAAAATTGAAGTTAGTTTAGCAGTTGACTGTTGCAGTCATTTGGATGTTTTGCATGCATTTCACTAGGAAGACTAAGAGCTAAGACTTTTTTATTGCCATGGCCTTGACTGTCTTGATGTTGTTTTGCATCATGCCCTTGTGTTGACTTTTGCATACGATATTTTTCAGGCACCCGCTTTATATAACGCAAGAAGGCAGCTGCAAGGACACGAGGATGTGAAAGAGCCAGTGCAGCGCGACTTCACGTAGTGCAGAGGAGCCAATGCCAAAAAATCAAAATACATTGGCATGTTATTTGGACAAGAAAACTAGTATGTGGGTATATTGGGTGTACCATTTGACCAAATGTCAACAAAATCAAGATACAGTATGTTACACAAAGATGAAAATTCTCACGTGCTCCAGGCAGTCATCTTAACATGGTATATTTATGTGATGTCTCTGATTGGAAAGTCAAATCAAGTATGCTCTCTGGAGACAAACACATAGCAGCAAGTGTCATTGAAAAGTTAAAAATTTGTTTTAAGAAAGCTGATTAGTTCTGAGAAGTGACTGCTTTTTGTCTTGCCTCTCAACAGATATATCCATGTGATAAAAAAATAGTGGTACAATGAAATTGCATATTTGCTTAGCGACATGATACATACTTGCAATGAACACGGTGCCTGTGTTTACTATAAAAAGCTCCAGGCAGTCATCTTAACATGGTATATTTATGTGATGTCTCTGATTGGAAAGTCAAATCAAGTATGCTCTCTGGAGACAAACACATAGCAGCAAGTGTCATTGAAAAGTTAAAAATTTGTTTTAAGAAAGCTGATTAGTTCTGAGAAGTGACTGCTTTTTGTCTTGCCTCTCAACAGATATATCCATGTGATAAAAAAATAGTGGTACAATGAAATTGCATATTTGCTTAGCGACATGATACATACTTGCAATGAGCACGGTGCCTGTGTTTACTATAAAAAGCAACAGACCATGCTTGGTTAGGTTAGGCCCACTACAACGTGCAGGCATGGGTGATTGGCGCTTTTTTTATTCTGTGTCGTGAGGTTTATTGACGTGCGTATAGGTGCAGTGGCACGCAGTATGGCTAGTACAAGAAGGCGGGGGGGGGGGGGGGGGCAGATATATGTAGCTCACTGTACACGACACAGGGCAAAGGAAATCCGTGTTCCGCAACTATGTTAAATGCCATGTACGTAAATTTTACAACGCTACTCGTTCGAAGCGCGCACAGGTGCATATTGAAGAAAAGTTTCCAGGGTAGATAATTTAGTTCGTAATTTACACTAATTTTGCTCTAACCACGAGACATAATAATTTGAATATACTGCACGGAAGAACCTAGAGCGAATTAAATTGTGTGTCAGCTTCGTGTGTATACATATAGTCTTTCCTATGCATTAGGTTTTTTGCGTAATGCATTAACAGTTGACAGCCTATCTTATGATGTGTACTCTGTTTACATTACAGTTGTTTATTAGTTTACTCGTTTGTTTTGCGACTGATGAAATGCCGGCATATATATATTTTCAACATTTGACATAACCCTGTATGTTTTGCAGGGACAACCCAGGATGTGCATTTCTCAGCACCCAGTCAACTGCCAAAAGTGACTCAAACACAGGCCACCAGTAAGTGGACATCAGTTGCAATTTCACATTATGCAGTTGGCGGCTGCCTTGTACGGAGGCTTTTTTTTTAATGAGATGGTGATGTCGTTCTAATGTACATTTTGACCACAAAGGTGCGATCATGTCTCACAGAGGCATATATGGTTGCTATTCTCTGCGAGGGACGTGTTCTCGTGTTCGTGAAGCATTTGTGTTTGGCAGTATTGTCGCCCAATGAGTCGGATATAAACACTGTAACTCGCCACTGCCGGCAAGTAGTTGCGAGAAACACAATATATTATGACGCTGCAAAGTTATTTCATTAATTCGAAGGAAAGTTTTGCAGCAGGGAAAAAGGTTGCTATTCCAGTCTCGCACTTTATATAACCTTTCCTTTCAGCAACATTGGAACTGGTGGCTGCGTTTTCAGAAGGAGAAGTGCACTTGACACTGTATATGTATGTGTGAATTTGGTTTTCTTTGTATGTGTCGGCTCACTGACAAACAGTGCAAAAATCTGTTGTACCATGAGCCTGACGACGCCTTCTGCTGCTAGAAATGCGGCACTTCGTATTTTATAGTACTGCATGACATTTAAATCAAAGCTACCACATAAAATGATCAAGAAAACTAACCGCTATTATAGCTGTTTTCCTCAAAGAACGCTTGTCCTTTATGGGCTGTGTTAATCTGAGCTCTCCACCGATGTTTCAGTAGTATTATCCCTTAGTGAGTGAGAGATTGGGGGCAATTAATCGTGTTAGTGTTTAAGGGGTGTCCTAATTATGTGTTCCAACAAAGTTGTCAAGATTGCTTTATTGTGTAGTGTAAAGCTTATGAAACCATCAGCAACTACTGAGTTGCTAACACGCATATGGATTTGTCACTATACAGGTGGAACTCGGCTGTACCACTGCAGTGCTGCGGAAATTGCCTTCACCAGCGGCATTGCAACAGCTGTTTCGCAGCATGTCGGTATGTGTTAATTTATAATTATGTTGGGATGGGCTAGTATTATGGACCACTGCTACTCTGTATTGTGACAGATCCATATGATAAGGGATGTAATGGGCACAGCGAAAACCTTTAAATTTTTTACTATGGTACATAAACAGGCTCTCCTTTTCGTCACTGGAGCAGGAGAGAAGGGCATGCAGGCACTCCTGAATGTACATATATTTCAAAACATGAGAGAGACATATACACACACACACACACACAATTAAACTAAAGGCAGGGACGTTCCATCTTTCATCTTGAATTGAATTGTGCAGCGCAAAAATACAACACAGACCACAGAGAAGCACACATGTTAACAGGTTTGATACACACGTTAGTTCAACAGATTTTATACTTCAAGTGTGCTATTTTACACAAGGGGGAAGGGAAAGGGGAGAAAATCTGAAAAAGAAGTGGAGTGGAAAAAAAAGAATCGTGCCAAAAAGCATGAGAAGCATCGCGCAGCCAGGATCACCAGCAGGACATCTAAAAAGCACTCTGATAAAATAACATACAGGACAACCTTACATATATTTTGTTTCAATCAACTCAGATCACATGCAGCCATTACTGCAATCACGTTGTTTCCTTATGTCATATGAGGGAATGATGTGGGCCCAAAAAACTGTTTAGAGCTGAAGGATTATGTTCCATTCTAGCCTCATTGCCTGCTTTTTTATCATATTGTTATCAGCTGCTTATGTTAGGGACAAAAAGTAAGAGTACAAACTGTTTCCCGATTCGCCATTCCACACAACATGTCTTTGTGACTATATGTACATGCAGATGATTCATAGTTGAAAAATATTCAGTACAGTAGAATCTCATTACAAGATGCACTTGGTTGTAAGAGACATCTGAAAATGGTTTGGTTGATTTTCTGATGTTTGTCACATTAACAATACTGTATACAAGAGACACCTTTGTTACTAAGGATGACTTTTTAAGTATTCACTACTTCGAAGGGACACAACCCAGACACATTCACTTTGTGCACCTTGTGTGCTCTGAAGGGCGTAAAGATCACGCAATCCTTACACAAGTCAATCGCGCATGTCTCTTTTAGCATGAACCAGAAAAGGAGGGCAACGAGGACAGTGCAGGGCAGAAAGTGTCGGCAGTTGAAGCTGACGAGCGTCTAAGAGCACCTCAAAGGTACTGCGAGCAACAAGGCTTGCAAAGTGAAGTGTTTAAATTCCAGAAGTTGGGAAGGAAGCTAACACAATCTACAGTCACTAAAAAGCTGTGAATGTCTTCTTTAAAGGGCCCCTAAACCACCGAGGTTGAAATTTAGTTGCGGTGTTGCAGTTCTACACAATAAGGCAATGAATAGGTAGCCACGAGAATTTTTCGAAACGGTGCAGTAATAGTGGAGCTACGTGTGTTTGATTATCGAAAAGTAGTCCCCACTCATTTTACTCTTTCATCTGGTACACGCCATATGGACAGTATCGTCTTTTCCTTGCCTAGTACACCTCCAAATGTTACGGGACAGGCCAACACCAACGAGCTCTGTTGCTGCCGCGCTGGCCCGTCGTCCTGCGAGGGGTGGCGCTAATACAACGGAACTGTATGGTGACTTGTGTTAAAGAGCCTCATAGGGAGACCCTTCTGTTGGCGTTTCTGTTCTTTGCCCCATTGGCTGCCCACAATGGCATCGCGCGCAACGCGACGAGGAAGAAGGAGTGTGTGTATTTGCTTGCCGGCCTTGCCGGCAGTCGTACACTTTCGTTCGACCAATCGACAGCACCGGAAACTGGTGACATCATCAGAGACAGCCTGGTGACGTCAGGACAAACTGGGGGGTGCAGGATAGGTCCAGAGAGGCGCACGGGGTCATTTTCTTCATATTGTGGTGCTCCGGCAGTGCTATGCACTCTGGCATTTGGCTTCGCCAATCGTGACGGCATTCTGATTTCGATATGCGTGTTTACTTGAAATGTTCAAAAAATGTCGAGAAGTGGTTTAGGGGCCCTTTAAGCCACCCTGAGCATTTATTCCTTCAGATATATCAAAACATACTTTAGTGATGATGCATAATAAAGTGATCTAGTCTGGCTCCTCAGTGTCTCAAAATTTTTGGTTTCGAGAGACATGTTTCCCGTGCCTCTTGAATATCTTCTGATGAGGCTTTACTGTAATATACACAAACAATTGTGTAACTCCTCCTGCAAGTATTATTCATTAAGCCCGGTCACTTATGTGCAAAGCTTGTGGTTAAGTCTTGATGTCCGTACTTTTTAGAGCTATGTTTATTAATTCATGCTGTTCTTATTGGTTCTTCGATGCAGGAGACAATGCCTACGAAATTATTGGCCCTGATCATGAGAGCCCTCAAGGGGCAAACAACATCTCTGTTGCAGAAGTGAGCCCGATACCATTTGGAAGTTACCATGACAGATGACACGGCAGCAATAGATACAGAGACTGCCATGTCTACTGCAGCTGCAACAGTGTACGAGGCAAGCAGCAGCGCGTCAGCATCAGCAGCAGTGTCAGAAGGAACCACACCAGGCCTGGTAGAGCAACATGTGTGCTATCACTGACTTTTTTTTGTAGTGGATACAACTCATTTGCTCAACATACAAAAGCTTTTCACCACGACTGTGAGCCAGTGTTATTGTGCAGCAAGTGCAAGACTAAGTTAGGTGTTATAACACAGTACAAGCATCACTTTAATATATGCAAATGCAAACATATTACAGTTGTTGCCTCCCCAGCCAGCCCACATAGTGACAACAATGTGGAACACATGGTGGGACACACCTCTCCCCCATTACAAGATAGTAGAGACTGTCAGTGTTGTTGCTAGATTGACTGGTCTTTGTAGGCAACTAGAAGGACAACACAGGTGTCATAATATTGTTGTTGATGTTGTTGTTGAAGAGGTAAAAAAGAAGTTTGATGCAGCTGAAGTGCCAACTGATATTGAGCAAATCAAAAGCAACCACCTGAGAAAGCAACACTATCGAAATTTGGGTATCTATGTGCCGCCAACTCTGGTAAGAATGGCATAGGACAGAAGTGTGATGAAAATCACACAGACACTGCTGTTGCATCTCTGGCCACAGTGAGCAGCGACTTGTAGGGCAAGAGAGTCAACTGAAACTAACATTATGATATAGTGTCATGCTCCCATGTGACCACTTTTCAAGTTATTTTTCAAGATACAGCTCAACCTCCAGAAACGAGACTGCAACTTGTCTGTAAAAAAGCTTTCACAAAAAATTATTCATAACACTATTAACATAGTATCTTTTTTTTTGTGTCGGTTCGAGGTTCCCGGCTGTCCATTAATGCAAAAATTGAGGAAAAAAAGAACATGTGTCGTACTTACACCTTTTTAACAAGTACGAGGGGGACAGAACTTTTCTAGTCATGCATCTTCATCATACTATCAAGTTTTTAAATGCCTTTTATAATTATTATTACCAGTTATATCTGAGTGCATTGTATGCATGTAGCAGGTGTAAAATCAGGTCAGTTGGATCAGCTGCCTTATCTGCAAGCGAGCCCTATATTCAAGAAATTTGAATTAAGATAGTTACGTTAGAGACGCAGTCTTTCAGCACTTTATTGCCTGTGGTTTAAGCATTGCTCAATACTTTTGTGGGTGGCAATTTCAACCGGCACAGCACTGCGCTTTGCCACAGTCACATTTGTCTTCAAAGCGGTGTTTACCATTTGTGTTGATCTGTTTGTGTATGCATAGAGCAAGTTTTTAATTTATATTTTTCTGCATTCTTGTGCTTGCACTAAGCTTGTATAAGGCAGTTACAAAATGTGCGTCACTATAACGAACTGTTCTGTTGAGCTTACACTTGCAAATAATCGTGTTCAGATGGCCGCACTTCTATGCGGGTGCACCGCTAGCTTTGTGTATGTTCTCATGTTTGTATAAAGCTTATATAAGCTAGTTAGAAAATGTATGTCACTAAGCATTGTGATATTCTTTAAAGAACTGCTTGGTTGGTTTTACACTTGTGAATTAGTATTGAGGCGGTGGTATTCCCATGTATGCCACTGCTAGCTTTCTGTGTCCTCACGTGTTTGTATTAAGTTTCTACAAGGGAGTTACAGCATGTACGTCACTAACGCTGTGATATTTTTTAAAGAACTGCTTTGTTGGTTTTTCACCTGTGAGTAATAGTACTCGGGTGGCACTAGTCATGTGTAGGTACACAGGGACCATTTGTATACATTATGCTCATGTAAAGCAGTTACAAAGTGTATGTCACTAATTACTGTGATATTTGTTGAATTGGGTGATGGTTTTACACATGTGAATAATAGTGGTCAGGACACAGTACTTGCGGTGTATAGTTGAATTTATACACTGCCAAGACATGGGCTGTATACGTACCAAAAGAAATGTATGTCGTTATATTGTTGTGATTATTACTGTTTGGATTTTATTAAACTGTAATAAAATTGTTTCTTGTATCTATTGAGGTATGGCAATTTGTCATGCAACCCAACTGAGGACCTGAACTTGTGCATACAAATAAACAGCTAATTTAAGAGTATACTGCTCATATTCTGCTAAACCAGTTTAACAAATCTTGTACTACAATGCTGGAAAAATGACAGAGCTGACTCGGATGTACAGAAAAAGTTCTGCACTGGCTGAAGGACTGCCCCACACTGGAGTTCGTAATGTTGCGTTTATTGGAGTAGAACAGAAAGTGCACTTCTATTAAAAATGCGACAGTCGGTGCAGAAACATAAGGTTGACGAGCGTATGTGGCACATTTTTTTCAGGGCCCTCCATGCCTACTACTGCATTTCTAGTCTTCTTGTGCTCTGCGTATAAGCCCCTGTTCAGCCAAGGTTTTTACTCCATGACAGTTGTTCTACTGGGTTCGCAGCAATATTGAAGAAAAAAATTGAATGGTTTTCAAGGACTTTCGAGGCCCCGACACAGTAACTTTCACCTTTCACCGCCCACCACTAAACGCACACAAGGAAGCATTTCAAGAAAGCGCTCAAAGTTTTTCTGCAATAGCACAATTAACTACTTGGACCTGCAACATTTGCAGTTTTTGAATACTGTTTGGTTTGACAGTGTATGTGATGTCATCTGTTGCCTCAGCTTTTTTCACCATCAAATAAGCAATAGTCATTTCTAATTTCTTTTTATTGTGTCTGTCGCTCTCAATTTACTCTTCACGGCTTCTCTTCGAATGCCTCAACTGTTGAGCTTCCTGCTTCTGCTCCTCCAAGCACATTTGTCGCCGGTTCCATGTGCATAAAACTGGTATCTGCAGCTCCTTTGTAATTTCAACTTTAAGGATGTCGCTTTCCTTCTATTACCTCCAGAGACAATTTTCTGTGACATGCGAAAGAGTGTCACAGAAGGGAAAAAAAGCGCTTGGCAATGTCTGCTAAGTCTAGCCAAGTGTACAAGTTTAAGGACTTTCCAGTACTTCTAAAAATTCAAGGGTTTTCAATGCCTTAAAAATGGCATTTTAGAAATAAAGGATTTTCAAGCATCGCTACAAACCCTGGATTCTAGCACCTAAATAATTTTACAAGCTTATTTTGGCATGGAGTTAGGAAATTCATGCTTTCTAGCTAACGCTGCACTATCTCTGTACAGTGAAGCCACGAGAGCGCAACTATTTTGGAGTAAAGAAAAATACTGAAAGCTTTTAATACCACTCTTCTTTTTTTCTATGGAGCTTCGTATTGCCTAGTTAAGTTTACGAATGTGCCTGGTTTTGGCGGGCGTTTCTTCGACATTTTCTGGAAGAAGCAGATGTCTAGCCCCCGTATTCAGAAATGTATCTTAATACAAAGCTCATGCTTGACTTGATATAAACGACGCCTGGTGCGAACGTCCCCCAAGACGCTCACTGCCTTTCTTTTGGTGCGTTCACGACTTGCGTCGTTTAGATCAAGTCAAGCATGGGCTTCAAGTTATGATGCATTTCTGCATATGGGGGTAAGCGTGCACAATTCCGGGCAACGCACTGTGCCATTGACACTGAGAGAAAACGGGGAAAACAGAGTTAACCACTTATCCTCCTAAACTTTCGCGTACCTGTGGTGTGCGTGTATCGTGGAAGAAGAAACAGCGCAAACACAAGGACGAAAAAAAGCATCAACCACACCAGCGCTTCGTGGTGTGGCATGTTTTTGCGTCGTCCTTGTGTTGCGCTGTTTCTTCTAAAATGCTCAACCAACTAGCCGGCAAGTCCATCCTGTGCATATATAAATTGAACACACGCATGAGTGTAGATGGTCTTCGAAGCTTTTAGAACGAGCACTGCCACAGGATGAGCAGTGCACGCGTAACAAGTGGACACATTAGTCTTGTAATCATGCGTGCCAATGCATTTGACGCGGCTATCGGCATAAGCAGTCTCCAAATGCTGGAATGTATGCGCTTCAAAACGCTAACGATCCGCTGCTAATGCAGGACAACAGCTCACAGCGGACTGAACCAAATTGTAAACTAATGCACTTGAAAAGAACGCCTACACGGCAGCGTGAGGCACGTCGAAATGCCTGGTACTGGCGTCGCAGTTGCTCACCAGTATACGCGCGAATTAAATTCACATACGTGGATGGTTGGCGCAATACTTTGTATCCGCCTATTTTGGAGAACATGGACTGGAGAAGCACTCGATCATGAGCTGAACGGCACATTTGTTATTTTCCTGCGGTGACGACAAGCCGTGAATAGTTCTCACGTTGTCGTCTACGTTGTCTTCCTTCGTTAGTCGTAGCAAGGAATGGAAATGATGCAAACGCACACGTATTCCAGTACACAACAGCACAGCACACTGCAGAGAAACCCCACCCACCACACCCGATTCATCAAATACGTTTGGTATGTATATAACCTCTAAAAGAACACGACTGGGCGTGGCGGCGCTGTGGTGTAATGGTTATGATGTGTGTTTTGAATTGTACAAATGCGAGTGTACCCGGGTTCGAATTCACATGATGTATAGGGCATTGTGATTCTTGATAAGTATGTGATTCCCTTGACAATTGTATTCTAATTAGATTGTGTGACTCCGGATTGTGAAATTTGCGAAGATACTTGCAGATTAAGTGTTAATTCGCTTTTTTTTTTCTCCTCAGTGGCGTTCGTGACGCATACGCATAGGCCGCTTCAGAGCAGTCACGCCTCCCGGTAGGCAGCAAATAGCCAGGAAAAAATGACTTTAAAATCCTGCGTAACTTTGCTCACGCCTATTCTGAAGGCCGCTTGGAATCGGGCCAGTGTCTCTGAGGAGCCGCCTAGGGAACAGTATATCAGCGGCCCTAATTTGATCTGATTTCCTGCCTGCATGCGTGACCAGGACTTTGCTAAGAGGGTGTTGGGAAGAGTACTAGCTCTCTGTTCTGAAGGAGTACAAGCACTCTGTTTGGGGGAGTAGAAGTACTCGGTCTGGCGGTGTACTATTAACCCTGCGGGGAGAGTATTAGCACTCTGCGGAAGCGTACTAGCACTCCCTGTGGGAAGAGTATTATCACTCTGCGGAAGAGTACTAGCAATCCCTTGCGGTGGAGTAACAAAACTCTGTCAGGAGGAGTTGACCTACTCTCTCTCAAAGAGGGTCGATCTACTCTCGAAAAGAGAGTGAAATATGGGACAAGCAGCTACTCCCTCAAAGAGAGTGCCCGGCACTCCCTTAGTTTTTAGAGTGTATCTGCTGTAGTGGATACATAAAAAAAAAACATTAATGCTGTCAAATACTCCATATACTGCGCTTTAGAACTTCCTCGCATATGCGAAATTGCCGATGAAGTTTGATAAGCGGTGCTTTAAACTTGGCGCTTACATTGCTCCAACATACTTAACTACAGTGAGCTATTTCACGTGAGTACCGAGTATATTAATTGCAAAATTATGTGGAGCCTCTTTATGAGTTAGTTTAACACACGCGGTCTTGTTAAACGTCAAAATGAATTTTACGAGCGCCTGTCAATGTCACTAAACATTTTTATACGATCCGTATGTGTATGTAGCGGACACTATATGTATATTTATGCCGTAGTAAGTAAACAAGAAGATATATATATATATATATATATATATATATATATATAGAGAGAGAGAGAGAGAGAGAGAGAGAGACAGAGATTGTCGATTATAGAGAATATACAGAGTATACCTGTATCTTCTTTATTTAAGTAACTAAGGCGTAAATTATGCATATAGTGTCCTGTACATACCCATTCGAATGGTATCAAAAGGTTTAGCGACATTGACAGGCCCTCGTAAAATTTATTTTCACGTTTATATTTGGCTATTTGGGCTTGGTATTCAGCTAAATAGCACCAGAATTTACTTCCACTAAGCACCCTAAAAGAAGGCGACGTGGACTGAGAGAAGTGCTATTTCGCCATGTAACATACTTCAAAGTGGTGTAAGGAAGGTACAGTTCTTTTTTCCTTTTGGCGCTTCTGTTTTATTTTTATCTTCAGCTGAGCTGCCTTTCCATGCATCTACAGGTTCCATTTGTGTAGTAGTAATAAACTTTCCTAAAGATATAAGCAGGCGAGAGTATTTTTACTAGGCGGGCTGCGTCCTTATTCCGGGAGTGCGTGGGCCCTGGTCATTTGCCGTGCCCTGTCCTCGAGTAGGAGCTCGTCCTCGGCGTCGTGGCTAGTGAGCAGGGTATTTGAGTATTGCTCCATTGGTTGTTACGCCGGTGACAGCTCGGTGCCGTCGCACTCCCTCGCTGTGTGGCGTACGGTGTTGGACGCCTCTCAGTACTTGCAGCTGAATTCGTAGCACATTGGGTAAGTCTTGTAGCGTACGTTCGCACTGATGGACTGATTTGGAGTTGACTGCAGATGACTGCTTCTTTCCTGCTCAACGTGGGGTGAGAAGGTGCCTACCTGCGTCACTGAGTAGAAGATGGTCTAAAGGCGACGCATCGGGCTGCCGTGCTGATGAAACAGAGTTCAAACCAACCATCGGACCAACTTCGGTCATTGAGTATATTGCAATGTGTACGTATGTACTGCTCATGCACGAACTATTTTCAGGCGAACATAGGTTACTGTAGATGCGGCGGGACTGCGTAGGCACGACCGTTCAGCGAAATTCTTTGACGCCGACTTCAAGTACAGGGTACGTGTCATTCGGTCTGTGCCGCTCATCAACGAAAGTCTTTGACGCCAACTTTGGTATTTAGAAATATGATGCTTGGAATGGGTGCCGCTCTAGAATAACGAAAAATATTCTTTAAATTTCTTCGATCTTGGGCGAACCTAAGCGCATGACACACGGGCTCTTCAGAGCTTCAGCGGGCTGCGTAACGAATGCACTCGGAAATGTGCCGCTTTTCGATGAACGTCTGTAACGCTAACGTTTTAGCGAGCTCAGCCATGAATGCACTGGTTATGTACGTCCCACTCTTCAATTAACCTCACGAAAGCTTGGGCTTCTGAGTATGTGCCAGTGGGTGCGCGGCAAATGAGGGAACAATTATCAACGTTCGCACGCACTGGCGCGTCAACGCTTCTCCTCTAGGAAGCGAGATGCGCACTTCTCAACAGCGCCACGATACGGCGCAGCGTGTCCAGAACGGAGTGCTGTAGAGATCCCGGCCGCCGCATGAAACGTTTCTCAGCTTTCGCACGCTCCTGTGCGTCACACATTATGGAGAGCACGGACAAGCTTTGCGGCGTCATTGCTATAGATGACGCCGAGTGTTCATACGAAAGTGCGAAAGAGGAGTCCCGCTGCAGTACTCGCCTCATACATAACTCGTTTCACCGGTGACGATAATTGTATCGCTGTATTGATTCAATGCTAAGCGCATTACAGTCGTCAGTCATTGTGAGAGGCGTTGTGCGGAATCAGCATGCGAAATGAAATCAACCATGAATCACATGAACCGAGTAAACTAAGTAAACATGCTAGTAAACTAAGTGCTAATTTCAGCGAATCGCACGCGCTCGGAACTTAAGTATGACGTTACACAATGTTTCTTTGATACTTGAAAACCGTCGAAGACCGCAGTGCTTGGAACTACAATGATTTCAACACTTATTTATTTACTTACAAGATGACTCTCACCCAATATAGTTGCAGTAGGGGGTGCCCAACACTATATATGTGAATGCGCCCCAAAAATACTTCACAGGCAAGCCATGTTGTGAATACTTCCCTGTGCTAGTGCGCTGATCACATCCATAATTCAATTTAGTGGTTTCTAATAATTTTCAGCCCTTAGGTTGTTAAGTTAAATAGTTTCATGTGTAACGTTCCTGTGTTGTTGTAAACAATACGGTGGTCACGGATGTTCTTCCAAGGGCTGCCGAGTTATAACTTTAGCAAAGCACTAGCACCTTGGTTTGCAGAGCTCGACGTATAGGGAGTTAAACCGACACACACACATACACAGAAACACAACCCACCGATTCCTAAGCTTGCGATCTTGCGTGCACGTCAGAATTAAGATGTTGTTTCTATATCTTCTTGTTATGTGTCGTAGTATATAGGTCTTGCTCCGAGGTATCCAAACTAACTTTGCTCGTCCAAAAAAAAAAAAACGCCGTAAGATGTTTCACGCTGTCTTAATTTTTTTATACCACGCCTACAAGTTGATGCGGTGCTTCCCTGTATCTTTCGTGTATATATACCGTATATACTCGTATATAAGCGGCCCCCATGTATAGCACACACTTCCCGTTTTCGGGCGCAAAAATTTGAGAAAAAAAAAACAACATATGGTCCAAAAACATGCCTAGTCCCACAAAGTGCTACAAGGTGGCGCCAGTTAGTTTCTCCCACTCACAGCATACCATTATCATCATCGTTGCGCGTCGACCTAACAGGCCGAGTGGAGGCTCGGCTGGCCCACGGCCGAACGGACTTGGCCGTGATTCCTGGTGGCTGGACAGGCATGCTGCAACCACTCGATGTTTGCGTAAACCTGCCATTCAAGACAGAATTTCACCGGTGCTACCCCGTGTGAATGGCCGCGGGCAACCACGGAACAACTCCGACAGGGCGACTGAAGCGAGCGTCTCTTCAGCGAGTGTGCGCTTGGATTCTGGAAGCGTGGCGTTCCCTATCAGTGGACATCATCGCAAGAAGGCTTGATTCACGGGGATATCAAACGCCATGGACGGCACAGACGATGACCAGCTTTGGGAGCGCACCGATGAGGCGAGCTCCTCCGACAGTGGTGAGAGTGCCGGTGAGCTCAGCTCGTCTGAGAGTGATTAGCTTGAAAGGGGCGAAAAATAATGAAATAAAATGTTCATCTCTTTCACCAGTTTTCTTTAATTATCTGAAACAGTTGTCGCAGTGGCATTACAGTGTGTTAATGTGTAGCTATAGGCCTGCTTTGTCTATAACCCTCATCTCAGAAAATTTCATGAAAAAAAAGGGCAGCTTATGCACGAGTACATACGTACTCTTGTACTAAAAATCAAATTCGTAGTGCTGTGGTGTGTAACGTCATTAGGTACCTTTAAATGGCTTTTCATATTGCCTCACGTTTCATATAGTTTAGAAATTTTACGTTTTCTGTGTTTGCATTTATTATTATGTTAGAAATGACAAAGGGCCTAACGTTGAGGTTTGTATCCTTATTCTGGGAAGCTACGTGTTGGTGTCAAAATAGAACAAAACTTGTTGCGTGTTTCTTATAAAATGGGTACAGCAATGTTTACGTAGTAGGGCTAAACGAAAATTCTGACTACTGCAAACGACTATTTAAGGAAAATCTCTTCTGTCCCTCCCTCAGAAGCCCGCCAGGAAACGTCCTACGGCATGGCGGTTACAAAGGCTTATTTCCAGCAGCGCGTGGTGCACTAACAAGCAGTCATCCCTGATGTTGCGCTATGCATGCATCAAATGACCAGTGGGCCGCTCAGACTCGTCCAAGTTGGGTTTAGACACGTTCAGTCCGCCCGAAGCCAGTCTCTTCTATAGTCTTCTCTGTGAGCTTACCGGTGAGATTACCAAAGGAGATCCACAATCATGCTCACCGGCGTCGCGGAACTGATCCAGCCACGCGTGGCGTTTCTGAATCAATCTCTAGTGTACGCACATTTCCTAGCTGTGCTTTCATTGCGGACCGCACTCTTACCGGAGCCTTTCTTCACAGTGCCATTACATGCAACAGCAATGGTAAGCTGGTCAATCTGGAGCGAGTACCCTGCACCATCTCGCCGCGCCACTCTCCATCCCGTGGCCTCCCTGCGTCTGGCAGCCTTCGCAATTCATCTACACGTTAGCAGAGAAGTTTGGGCGTGTTGGTGGGATACATTCAGACTGGATACATGCTCACTGACCTGGATAGGCAAAGCAGAAGAGTGGGTCTAAAAATTAATCTGCAGAAAACTAAAGTAATATTTAACATTCTCGGAAGAGAACAGCAATTTACAATAAGTAGCGAGGCACTGGAAGTGGTAAGGGAATACATCTACTTAGGGCAGTTAGTGACGGCGGATCCGGATCATGAGACGGAAATAATCAGAAGAATAAGAATGGCCTGGGGTGCGTTTGGCAGGTATTCTCAGATCATGAACAGCAGGTTGCCATTATCCCTCAAGAGAAAAGTGCATAATCGCTGTGTCTTACCAGTACTAACCTACGGGGCGGAAACCTGGAGGCTTACGAAAAGGGTTCTACTTAAATTGAGGACGACGCAACGAGCTATGGAAAGAAGAATGATGGGTGTAACGTTAAGCGATAAGAAAAGAGCAGATTAGGTGAGGGAACAAACGCGAGTTAATGACATCTTAGTTGAAATCAAGAAAAAGAAAGGGGCATGGGCAGGACATGTAATGAGGAGGGAAGATAACCGATGGTCATTAAAGGTTACGGACTGGATTCCGAGGGAAGGGAAGCGTAGCAGGGGGCGGCAGAAAGTTACGTGGGCGGATGAAATTAAGAAGTTTGCAGGGACAACATGGCCACAATTAGTACGTGACCGGGGTAGTTGGAGAAGTATGGGAGAGGCCTTTGCCCTGTAGTGGGCGTAACCAGGCTGATGATGATGATGATGATGATGATGATGATGAGGCCTCAAGATTCGCAGGCCTTGACAACAAGGTGCTTCGATGCACTTAGCGTGACTGAGCCTAATTGACTCAGACCCCCGCTCCCACTTCGGCACCACAATGGGAGTGTTCGGCCCATCTCCGTCATTCGTCGGCCTTCCGAATAATGCCCATGTTCATGAGTAGCTGCAAAAACGATAGCAACTTATCACTTGGAGTCGTTCTTTATTTTGGCTCTGTATATAGTTCGCAGATAGTTGGAAAATGTCATCTGGGTCCGCATTAAATTTTCTGAGACGTGAGGACGCCTAAAACCATGTGACCTCCCTTTACAGTTATGTCTTTTATCATATTTTATATTTATGTATGCTTTTGCAAACATTTCTATCATTTTGAGTAAAATCGAGTGCTACTCTTAAGTCGACGTATAGCTCAAAAACGGGTCTTTACGCTTATGTGCGACACCGCTAATACAGGGCGACAAAATTTCGAATGTGTCAAATCTGAGCAGCATTTCCAGCATGATTCATCTAAACGAGGCAAGAGAGAGAAATAACATTTGTTATAATACAGAAAAGGAGAATAAAGTACAAGAAGCCGCAAGAAACGAAATTACTGCCTAGAATGGCCTTCTGGAAAAACTTAACAGCAGAACGAGAAATTTTCAATACAGGGACCTGCTTGTGGTGCACAACTAAATGGCTTGGAATAGAAGATAACGTCAAACAAAGGTACTCTACAGAACGAAAGAGCGTCACAGAGCATGAAGTGAAAGTGGAAATTTACAAATTGGCACCCAGAACTCTGAAGTCACCGGCGCCTGATTCCAGTAGTGTCTCAACAACTCTACGCTCCCGTATGCCCTTTAATGAAAGGAATATTTTTTAAAAGATTTTTATTCCTCACGTACCCACAATTAACTTTCCCGTTGGGACCTCTTGGTCGAGCTGCTTTCTCGCGACTGAAGGAAGAGCAGAGCACGTGAATACGAAATCGCCAAAAGAAATCAAAAGAAAGGAGCAAGAAAGTAAAGATAACCTAATAGATTAAGGTGTCCGTTTCAGCTCCCAATGGGCAGAACACGAAACAGGCGGTCACTGTAAGATTTGTAGGCGACATTATTTAGGTATGGTGAGAAAAAGAATAAACGGGACACCATTTCTGGGCACTAGGAAAGTGCAGCGCTGACCGTCGGAGGAGTGCTGCCGACAAGCATCAACTTGATGAGATGCAAAGGAGGCCAACGTTGTGCTTGCCGAAGTGCCAACGCACTGGGGACCAGAAGACCAATCTTTATTTTAGCCTTTAACTCACACGACGCTAACCCGAGAGTTAAGAAGTACTGCTGCAAGCCTTGTAGTAAACTGCGTATGGGTAAGTCAGTTACCAAACTCGTTGGCACGATTCCCGCAGACTTCCAGACATTTCGCCCTCCTCTCGTGTTCCATTCCTCTGAGCTTTTCTTTTTCCTTGGTTTGAATTGTATCTGACCTACGTTCGTCAGTATATCTGCCGTGGGCGTGCTTGGCTTGGATCCAGGAAACGTTTTCACTTTGCTTTTAAACCATGAAAGATTTTCGTCAGGCACAGCTTTGTCGAGTGCTTCCAAATCTTTGAGATGGACGTGTCGTCACGAACCCAGTTTTGCCAACTCTGTCACAGAGGTGTGTCACTATTTTTACCGTTTGGGTTATTGAAATCGATGGGGATTTTCGCGCGTGAATTCCTTGGATGGTTCTCCCGAACTCAGATTGGGTGAGGCAATAACTTGTACCTCAAATTGATCATGCTGCCCCGCTTTAGGACTGTAGTTGTGCGTCTCCTTCCCTATAATTGTTTTTCGCGGTTATACATGTAGTTACCCGTTCAAATCATGTGGTTTTCCTTCTGTTTCTGGTGGTTTGCCCATTTCCAACACTTCCTTTTTTTGTTCAAGTTGTGAAGAAGAAGACGCGCCTCGCGGCACAGACACATCGCCAACGCGCGGCTCGGCTCCGCTCGCGCTGTTGATTACTGTCGCCTTTTTTGGACAGTGCTTCGGGCTGTCTCGCCGTTCCCGGTCGCTGCGCTTTTGCCTTAGGAGCCGCCAATAAACCTCTTCTCAATTGGTGGAGGTGCTGGGACTCAAACCCCGTCGCTTGTAACCCTGGAGCTGCGATCAAGAACGCTATCGCCCGCCATGACGGACAGCTCATCCCAAACGGCGCCGACGCCACAGTCCGTCACTTGCACCGGCGTTGCACGACAACGCGACCCCAAGATCTTCAGCGGTGCAGACGACGAAGATGTAGAAGACTGGCTGGCGTCATATGAACGGGTGAGCGCGCACAACAAGTGGGATAATCCAGCGAAGTTAACCCACGTCATCTTTTATCTGGCTGGTGTTGCCCAACTCTGGTTTCACAACCACGAAAGTGACTTACCCACATGGTCAATCTTTAAGACAACCTTTACGGAAGTGTTCGGCCGACCCGCTGTTCGCAAACTGCGCGCTGAACAACGCTTGCGCGCCCGAGCACAGCAGCCGGCAGAAACATTCACGAGCTACATTGAAGACGTCGTGGACCTGTGTAAACGAGTCAACCTCTTCTCAAAGTGTACAATACAAGTCGGTCAATAGTGAACAGTTATAATTATTTTTAGAGAAATCTAGATTTATACTGACCATATGAAACTGATAATTGTATATTGTTTCTTGTTCAAACAAGTCAGACCTAATTACTGTTTGCTTTTTTGTCTCTCCCTTTTTCTCTCATTATTTTTCATTCAACCTAGAATATGATCCTATACGCTCATGCACGTCTCAACCGTCACTCCCCTGTAACACAAAAAAATGGAGAGGTTATGCAGGATAGAACGTTGCTGCTGGTTATTATATGTATTTTCGCTCAAGGAATTATGATACACATAAGACATGAAGAGCACATAACGACGAAATATTTTGTGGAATAATGCTGTTACCACAGCGTACCTACGCACCGTCTCGATTTTGCCTTCGCACTCTTCGAGGCATTGAAACTAAGCTGTCGAGACACATTGCCGCACGCAGTGAAGAGACTACCATCGGTATGCCACGCATGGAACTGCCGCACATCTTCGCGTAGGAAGGGTGGTCATGGGGGCATAATTTTGTTGACGACATGGAAATTTCTAAGCAGAGCAAATTATTGTTCCATCGCCAGCACGTTCCTTGTCCGCTGTTTCCTTTGAAGCTCTCGGCACAAAAACGCGAAAGCTAACCGTGGCCGATAAGCTTGAAAAAATCAAAATGTTAATGCAACGACATTGCCTTCGCTAAAGAGGACCAACAGGGGCTGTAATTTCTTAAGCTTATCTTATTACTATGTGTGCGCCAATTAAATAGATTGTAGCCTGGAACTTCTGAGAGTAGTGCCATGCACTCAGAGGAGCACATGAAATACATTACTGCGTTGGTGCCGGGGACGGCGGACATCCTATTAAGAGTAGAGCGGAAGGCAGCAACTACATTACAGGAAAAGAGGAAGACCCAGTAGGTTCTAATGAGGGGAGCACTGGCTGGCTTCCAGTCTCGGTCTATTTCCAAAGCCGCTCCCACGCTGACTTTCTCTACATTCCGGTTTCCCTACTGGTTTCCTGTTTCCGCCTCTCTATTCCCCAATGCGAGTCGATTGCGCCTGGCACCCATACGACCCATTCGCTCATCCGGTTTTTCCTTTTATTCGGCAGGAGGCTTTCTGTGCTGTGCCTGTGATGTTCCGTTCTCTCTTTGGCATCGACATTACTTCCTCAATCAGTTGTTGCTAACTACTTCAGCTATTATCTACCCACAGGTACTAGCCACTTCGCGCTATGCCAGTCTTTTGTCGAGTCTGGTTTCGAAAAAATAGAGGGGGATGATGTTGTTGGGCACAAGTAGATAGGGTTCAGAGTCCTCCCTGTATTTGTTCTACCCGACTGACACCTTTCAACTGAGCTTAAAAAACATGCATTCCACAGGTATGTCGCTGAGTGCGTCATCATTTAGCAACAAAGACCAAGACAGGTGTTGAAGTCAACTCGCATATTGAGCAGAACAGCGTGAAAGCCCACCACTTCTTTGCTATCCAGCACACGCTTCCGTTTATGTCGTTTCCCTACCTGTACAGAACGACCCGTAATGGCTCGGCTATGTGTTACCACTTACAATGAAGTCCACAACACTTGGTAATTGTACTAAAATATCATGAACAGCCTTCCTGGAACTCCATTCATGGCATACACCGTATTGTCCAAACTAGGGTCAGGAGAGCTTCGAATTGAACATCAACCATGGCGTTCTCTGCGAGTCCAGGATATTCGAAAAAAAGAACTTTTTGAGTTAATAAACAGTAAGAAAAAGGGGAACAGAAGGGCATGATCTCCATTTGTTAAAAAAAAATTTCACGCCAACCTTCAATAAATACAAAAAATGCGAACGGGAAATTATTTCTTGTGTAATTGAAATTTAGAAATCATAAATTTAATTACGCGAAAGTTCAGAAAAAAAAAACTCAATTTACTACTTGTGAGAGCCGAAGAAAGGGTTGATAGGTGCTGACCATGTTTATTGCAGGAAATGCAAGATGGCGTCATTCGGCAATGACTAAAAAAATGTGAAAGCTGCTCGACGCAAGCTAAACATACTCGAATCTCGCATCAACCGCAGCAGTAACCTCTACTCACCTGTAGAGTGCCAAATTCATTTCATCATTGAATGCGGGCTAAGGAACCTCAGGTGTACAAAATTATTTGTAGAAGCGCATCTCTACTCGGTCTCTCGCAGGCGTAGTGTTCATTTAGGAAGTTAGACTTCCCCAATCATTCAAGTCGTTGTGGGTTTACAGAACTCGTGCAACTGCTGAGTGCCTGAAATTTGTGCGACTGACCATGTGAACTGGGACTCGCAATTAGGAAGCGGCAAGAGGCAATACACAGAGCCCCTTCCACACTCACATATCTTTGCACTTCAGTACGAATTCTTGTACACCAATCCCTGCACTGTCATGAATCAGTAGATGTGCAGCTACAGGACACGGAACATATCAACGAGCAAAAAGATACGCTCAAGTACGGGGCGCAGCCATCAGTACCATGAGTTGAAGAACAAAAGCCAGAAGGTAGCCCTATTAACCGTATTACCCGCTGGCATGGCTTCTCCTTACATATGCAGTGCTAAGAAGCGCAGCCAAAACAGTTAATGGCGAGAAAGTGAGGAAGGAGGGCCCTTCGTATAATACTGTGACCTATAGGCTTGAGAGGCGCTCTTTGCGTGGAGTTATCCGGTCTAGCTTTATCTTTATCCTCAATTTACTGAGTTAAGCTATGGCATGCCTTTTTATTTTTTATCAATTAAATTACTTTTGGGGATTTTGCATGTCGAAACTACGCTGCACACCGTAATACAAAGTAAAAAAAAATCCCTTGTATACAGCGGAACCTGCTGGTAAAATGAAGGTTTGCACCTTCATTTTCGTGATTACGAAAACGAGAAGAGCTGTAAAAAACTTACAATTAGTTCAGTGGAAAGTATGTGCTACAGCATTTGTATTGAACAGCACTCGCTTATTTCGTAATTCGCTAAACAGACCAACCAAATAGACAAGCGTACAACAGCTACAACTGTCAAGAGCCTATAACAACTACAACTGTCATTTTAGCCTATCATAGACTCCTACACTCTAAACGAATCTCACCGGTTTTTGAAAAAACCTGCGGGTAATTTGCGCCCGGGCGCCCTTGCGTTTTTCAAGAAAGGACAGTTCCGTAGAATTGGGAGTCTGTAATACAAATAAAGACATAATGCAAAATACAACCACTTTAGTATTTATGAAATTGAAGACTCAGTAAAGTGTAAGAGTTACAAAAGGAAACCGGGGTCAAGAGAGGAATAAAAATGCGAGTGCCTCCGTACTTTGAAAACTAAATATCCGTCTACCTTACAAGCTTACCAGTTAATCAGCACGACACGCTCTCATGCAACGATGTACCAAAAAGTTTCAATATAAGATATGAATGCCTCTCTGGCTGCGTACAATACCATGTCAAAGTGCGAAAAATTGGTAGTTTGATAGCATTTTTGATGAGCGGGAAGGAAAGGGGAAAAAACACGAAGACCGGAATGTGAAGCGTTGTCTGCTACATCAAGTTCGCATTTTGCGCAAGAAATGGTTTTATTTAATTTGCATGTAAGCGAATAACTTGAAACTTTTGTCCGCGGGATCGAATCCCGGCTACGGCGGCCGCATTTCGATGGGGGCGAAATGCGAAAACACCTGTGTGCTTAGATTTAGGTGCACGTTAAAGAACCCCTGCTGGTCTAAACTTCTGGAGCCCTCCACTGCGGCGTGCCTCATAATCAGACAGTCGTTTTGACACGTAAAACCCCATAATTTAATATATTTTTAAACGTTTGTCGCTTCCTCTATGAGCACGCACTTGTAACTCCCAAGTAGTCTGTGCCTTCTTGACGCGAAGCAGACGTCACTTGACTGCGTGAAGGTAAAGCAGACACCACGATCACGTACTTTCTTTCAGTGACTCGAATGGTAATCGAATAGATCGCAAAAGAAAACGATTAGCCATTCGACATAATAAGGCTAACGTCAAAGTAAAAACGACGGACTCAAACAATTGTTGATGCTTCGTGTATAGAGTGACAGAATAAAACTGCGCGTTAGAAAGTTTCATCCTCGCAGCTGCTTTTGCTGCCGGTGCCTATGTAGGTCACGTACAGAACAAACTCTAAATAAAATCTATCCCTGTCCCTTGATAATCATCAAAGATTGCACGCAAGTATGAGCCACTTCCTATAAAAATAATAATTCTGATGCCTTTTGTAACAAAAATATAAATATTCTGTCTGGTTTGGGAAACACAGAGCAACCACTGCAATTTTTACGCGCAAAATGCTTGTTAAACCTTAAAAACAGCAACTTTATATGTTTAACGTAGAAAGTGTTCTTATCATATCAAAATGATTATTTTTATTACGCTCAAATCGCCAACAAATCGACGGAAGCTTTTCATAGAGCATTCAACCACTCTACATAACAGATATGAGAAACAAGGACACCTCAGCCGTTTAAGACACACACCTTAAGAATCAACCCTAGCGCTATACCATGTGTCCCACATAACTTGTACAAAAGTTTTAAGATATTAAATTGCCACGTAGCTGGACAGAACCATGGTGGTGATGTTGGGTCTCACAAGAAGCAAGCCAGACTACAACCGCCGAAACCGGAATATAGGTCGAACCAGAATATTGGTCGACCCCCTCAAAGTTTACTTCTAAGGAAATGAAAAAAAAAAAAAACACCTGTATAATCCGGCAAGAATTACCGGTATATAAGACGGTGGATGACTGTCCGCTGCGGTGTTTTGAGAAAAAGAAGGTCGACTTTAATTCCGTTTCTTACGGTAGTATTTTTCTATTTCACCTAATTACATATTTAGTGAAATTGATAATAAATTTCTCAGATATTTAGAGCAGAAGTATGAACGACAAAACTTTGACCGTGCTTAAAAAATCCCGATCCAGTTTTCTGTTGCTCAAAACTGCCTATTCAAAACTTTTTGTCAAGACTGAAACACAGCCTGCAAAACACGAAGTGCTGCGCTACTAGTCGCGAGGCACGTTTGTGGCAAGCTTGGCAAATGCTCCAGAACTTGGCAGTAATTTGATTACGTTGAATCAGGCTACAGAGTGTCTGTAAAAGAAAATGCACGGTGTAAGCTTATAAAACCAGAACCAGAAAACTTATGTTAATGAGGAAGAATGCCATCTGGGCACTCCTTTTCCAGTACTTGCGTAGAAGTTTTCCTTATATTGTAATGACAACTCTAGAAAAGCGGGTGAGTTCCTAATTTTATCGACACCTTTCGAAGAGGCTGATCGTCTAGCGATGGTGCAATCGACCTGAAGTCCTCTGTCCAACAGAATGAAGCACGTCGCCGTCTGGTACGTGCTATATTTCTGGTTATTAAAGGTACCCACTAAGCCAACGTCTTGCACCCTATGATTCTCCAGTCGCTTGAAGATCTCGGCTTTGGTGGCCAGATTTATGCATGGCTGTGCAGTTATCTCGAGTAGCGGCACCATTTTTATGGCCACTGTGGATGGTGAGAGTGATAGAAATCCCAATATTGTTCCAATGTTATTATGGTGCGTTATTATGGTGTGCCACGTCCACGACGACAAAGCTACCTGACACAACCCATATCAGCATGTACGCGGATGACATTTCTATCCGGTC
Organism: Dermacentor andersoni; assembly: GCF_023375885.2. Taxonomy (NCBI): domain Eukaryota; kingdom Metazoa; phylum Arthropoda; class Arachnida; order Ixodida; family Ixodidae; genus Dermacentor; species Dermacentor andersoni. Next base: position 162,946,641 of record NC_092815.1, on the reverse strand, counting down.
ATTTGGGTTCATATATCTACAAGTATTTGGAACGTTTCAACGGGGTGCTATTGTCACCGTGAAGTGCATGTGAAGTAAAGGCCTGCAGATCTCAGTAACTAAGTGCGCATTGCTGGAATTGAAAGGGGAATCAATGTCACAATATTTCATTTTTGTCGACGCAACGGCGCTCCCTTTAGTCATCAACCACAGATTTCTTGGTGTCATAACAGACCGCAATCTTTCTTGTACAAATGATGTTATTTTGTTCCGGACTGTACTGACAAGCTTCATACTCGTCCTTCTAGTTATATCGGGGCTAAGATGAAGCCTTTCTGAAAAACGTCTGCTCCAATTGTACCAGGCGCTTTTCAAGCGCTACATACGTTACAACATGTCATTGCTATCTAACATAAGGTCATCTCGTCGGTGAACGCTGGAAAGACTTCAGGCACAAGCGCTGCTGATAGGACTTGGCTTGCCACGCTGCACCTCAACCAAGGGCACAATATTGGAATCACGGGCTTATTCAATCGATGTATGCAGGTTCTGAACCTACCTGGATTGTGAATTTAATAAAACAATTGCATGTCACGGAAGTACTATACCTACAAGGTTACATGTGACCAACATCCTCAAAACACCTTCCTGGGCGGTTCCGAGGTCTCTAGTGAAGCTTGGTATTCCTGGAATTGCGATGAAGTCCCATGTTTCTTCCATTGGCTTGAAACAGCTCACCATGTCTCATATATTTACTTTATATAGTGAGGCTCTACAAGTATACACCGATGGTTTGGTCACACCATCTACCACAAGGGCTGTATTTGTTATCGAGCAACGTGGCATTACCCAGCCATTTAAATTCAAGCACACATCGACAACTACGGCTCCAGAACTGGCGGTAATACGGGAAGCGGTCTGTTTTATGAGGACTTGGACAGCTCATAAACTGACATCGTTCTGCGATGCCAAATCAGCGTCACCGCCAAGCGAACGTTGGAATTGGGCAGGTTGTTTTCAAGGTGGGTCAACTCAATTTTCAAATTGGGTAAAGTCAAACTTTTGGGTGTGGGCCACGGCGTCCGTCCGACGCCGTGGCTGTTCACCGTGGGATTTCGCAGTGCGAGCCACTGCAGGTCCAGCGCCGGGAACGTGACGTCATCACTTGGCCACGCGGGTTTTCCTGCCATCGGATCTGAATGCCGGATGCTCGCCGAATTTTCTGCTTCATGGGGCATATAAGGCTTTCGCGTTAATATTACGCTTAACGAAACCGCGTTTTTTACGGACCAGCTGGAGACCGCTGCCTTACGAATGAAATAGAAGATAGCCGCCCGCCGATTGCTTTGGCGCTGGCTACTCAGAGCTGCTAGCAAGAATGGATTTATTTTCCTAGAATAAACACTTTCGCGTGGCTGTATAACGTGGTCTTGCCACTTGTGCACGCTTACGACATCACTCTGCGAAGTCTTCTTCCATGTAGACTCGTTCTAGTGGAATTTTTATTTTTTCATTGCAGGCTGCGGAAATAACTGACAAATCATCACAAGCTGATCGGCGGGTAGCGTGGGGAGGCGAGTCAATCTGAGATGATGGCACCACTCTTCTCGATAAGCGCTACTGCCAATTCGATCTGTTGCCGCTTGATTAGCAATAGAATATTACCAATAGTGCGCCATTGTCGTACGTGTTATGTTTGTGGTGCCAATTCTACGCACGACATGTATACTTCTGAAGATCCCTGACTATCCCATCACCACGTCTTTTTGAATTGTTAGCATACTTGTACGACAGCAGCATTCTCTCACAGTGAAGAATACCACTTTCTTTTAGCCTGCCTGCTTTTTCCTCTAGTACATGGTGGCTGTGGTTTATGATGTGATACACAGCGGCTATGGATCCTGCGAGCTACTCTGTAAGACATATATAGCGGGAGTACACGAGAAGAGAAAGTCATCCCATGCACAATGTCTTCGATTAGCAGACGCATTGCTGGTGCACCTTCCACTGTGGATATGCGCCGTGTTTTAGCCTCATCGTCATTATTGTAATGTATGCCTGCTTGTTCCTGTAACGCGGTTTTAGGAGCATTACGCGAAACAATAGCAAGCCAACACACCGCCGTCGTGTCAAAAAAAAAATTATTTGCACAACACACATGTCACCCTCGTCTGCTACTGTATTGCGATTCATGGCTTCCGAAGTACATGCAACGGTGCTGATGTTTTGACAGTCTGTCTGCAGTGCAAAACATGGTACGCATTGCCAGTAGCGGTCATTTTATGATAGCATGGCTCTTACCACATCCAGTGCGCTAGTTGACATTGTTGAAGGGACATAAGTTTGAATCGTATGTGGTGGCATGCGGAGTCAAAATTATCTTTTATTTCACCCTATGGCATTAGTCAAACTCATGACGAGGAGGTGGCCTGACAATGATAGAAACACGTCCATGACGACAAAGGTCATCATCAGCGTAACGCAATGAATGGAGAGACAGCCAAACGAACGAAGCTTTGATCACCTAACTGTCGCCATGATGAAAGAAAAATCGCTCTTACTTTTTTGTTCACCCTGGATAGTCCTGTGGTTGGAAATTATAAAAAGCCCCCCCAAATAAGGCGTATCCTATAAAGGGATTGTGGTTGCTCGCTTTGTTCGGGTTTTGTTTTCTCGAGATATTAGAGCATTTCTTTTCTCTACTCCGACGCTTTCTTGTGATCGGATCTGCTAAAAGCCTATTAAGGTCAGAGCTTGCTGGTTTGAAAGGCGTTGAATAATATCGGATCACTTGTCAACATTTGTCTTCCGAACACTCTCAAAAGTTTACCCGACTACTCAAATCAAGGGAAGGTGTTTTCCGAATATGGTTTCTAATTTATAATACACTCTCTACTTCTCAATGTCGTCTTTTTCTTTGAGTATACCCTGTTTCGTGGTCTATAGTTCGACGAGCATCCGCTAAGGTCACTATGTCCACAAGTGGCAAGCAATGGCAACCAATGGCAACCGACTCATCAAGTTCGTTGCCATTAGTTGTCGGTTTCTTTTTATTTTTCCCGTTATATTCTGAAATGATATCTTCACGAGCTTCTACAATTTAAATTGTACACATATGTGCGCAGCTATTTCCAATAATAGTTTGGTTTAAAAGTGCAACCTTGTGTGCTATTGTTTCATGGCACCTGCTTCGACACGCATAACGTCTCACTGCATAATATGGTATATATATATGTATATATATATATATATATATATATATATATATATATATATATATATATATATATATAATCATCCACACCTTCTATATTGTTTCCAGTACTTTCTTTACCCGAGGTAAACTTAGTATGCTTTCTAGGCGCAAACCATTTTTGAGCCAAATTCAACTAAATATTGGTCATTGAGTTTCCAAATGGAAATACGTTTTCTATGTAGCAATGCCAGACCTAATTGCACCCCTAATGCAACATGTCTTCAAGCAGGTATTCAACGTGGCTGCAATTTTTTGACCAACGCAGACTCAGCGTGAACACGCCTCAAGCACAATTCTCAATACGAAATGTCCTTCTTAAGCTTAGTTGTCACGGCTTGGTGCCAGCAATAGAGCCAGCATATCGACAACCTAAGAGGCGCCTGCATATCTAGCTAGCTTAGCGCGTAGTTATGATTATGCATGAACTACTTACACTTATCTATTGCGTGTAATAGTATTGGAGACAAGATTGTGCGTACACACATATCAGTAAAAATGAACAGCGATGCATTTAAACGCTGTTCACTCATTAGCCCCTATAGGACACACATGGGGACAGCGCATAATACTGGCGCCATAAAGGATCAACCATCATTTTATGAGCACATAATTGCTGTATCTAGGAGAATGTAAAAGATAGAAACACGAAATATTCCTGCTGGCCTTGTAAAGACAATCATTTAAAAGGCGCCGAGACCAGCGGGATCATTACAGCTACTTTCTGCAAAAAGCTTTCTCCGTGTGTCTGCATCCCTCCTTCTCTTTCAGATATCCTATATTTTATAAGCACGAATGGCACGTCTTCCACAAAGCGGTGATCACAATCAAACCTCCCACAGAAACGGATACATCCGCTAATGCTCTCATTCGCCTGTCATCACATACAGTCGCGAAAAGCGTACGTGACGTTCCTGCAGGAAAGATGCAAAAGAAAAATCTTACATAAGACAATGCTCCGTTTTCTCACTATGCTTGCGCAGTGGCTTTGTGCTGGCATGCGTAATGCGCGCCACAATAGCCAGAGAATGAGACAGAAAGTGCTGACACGTCGCGAGCACGTCAGCAGGCGTTTGGTGTGTTGCGACACCACGGACCCGAGCACACGAGGGTTGGACCCTCCCGCGTGTTGCCGTGCGCGGCTTAGCCGTGTCTGGGGAAAGGGGGATCCTGGAGGTTGAGCTGATGCCGGGTGTTTGGACCTTTAAGGCCCCCCGGTGGAGGCAACACACCTCTTTGGCCTCTGCTTCACATAGACGGCACCCCCGGACTGACCCACCCGGGGGAAATCGGTAGTTGCCTCTTCCTGTCTCTCTCTCCCTCCAGCTTTTGTCTTTCTCTCACTTTCCACCTTTCCTGTCTTCTCCTGGCTTCTTCTCACTTCCAATTTTCCAGGCAGCAAGGGTTAACCTTGTGTGAATAGCCAACCTAGGTTATTTCATATTTGGTTATAGTGGTAACGTACAGCTGGCGTTTGCAGGCCCTGTTTTTCAGGCCCTGCAGCGTCCCCTTGTAGGACTCCACGGTGGGTGGCTGGCGTTACTGCCGAAATCTCACATATATTTATGGATAGCTCCTTTCCTCCACTCCCTGATCGCCCTCAGAAAAGAGGGCGCACCGATGAAGTTTTTCAGTTTTTCGGACGCCAAGTCCACAACTTCCCACGTTTCCATGTAGTTCACTCGGAAAAACCCGGTAAACCAGTGCGCACTATTTCACCTTTCCTTGTATCAAAAACTCTGACTGATGTTTTTGGAGCCGGTTATAAGGCGACCAGAATGGCAAGCGGTGATCTCCTCCTGGAGCTCCGCGATAAGAAACAATACGAGAAACTGCCTAAGCTTCTGTCATTTGGGGATAACCAACTAACAGTAACCCCGCACCGTACTATGAACACCACCCGCGGCGTTGTGTCAGACGATGACTTGCTGGAGCTCACTGAGGCTGAACTCTTGGAGGGCTTCAGTGAACAGAATGTAATCAATGTGAAAAGAATTAAGATGAGGCGAGATGGCAAAGAAATCCCAACCAAGCACCTAATAATCACCTTCGGATCAAGTGTCCTGCCCGAGTCAATCGAGGCAGGGTACATCAAGCTCCGTGTTAGGCCGTATGTGCCCAATCCGCTCAGATGTTTCAAATGCCAACGTTTCGGCCACAGTTCGCAGAGCTGCCGAGGCCGTCAAACCTGTGCGAAGTGCAGTGCCCACGAACATACCTCTGAAGCTTGCGAGAACACTCTCCATTGTGTAAACTGTGAAGGTGAGCACGCCGCATACTCGCGGTCGTGCCCATCCTGGAAAAAAGAAAAAGAAATTGTAACAGTTAAAGTAAAGGAAAATATAAGTTTCAAGGAGGCACGCAGGCGGGTATCGTACCTGCCTAAGAAAACCTTTGCCGATGTGGCGCGTCAGGGGGCAGCGTCACAACGGCCTCCGGCGGCTGTCCGACCCACAGGCAGTGAGTCGGCAGTTACGCCATCTGCCCCCGCGGCGGTTGCAGCTAGCGCTGCTCCGTCGACCCAGAACGAGGGACCATCGACCCCGAAGGTGGCCGCCGCCGAGGCTGTCCCAACCTCCCCGGCCCCTTCCAGCGCTGGCAACAGCCGGCGCAGCCAGATCCCTCAGGGAGCCCCATCGACCTCCGGGCTGGTGGGCGCAGGGGTCTTGCCCTCCAAGGCGGGACTCTCTCGGGAAACATCTCGCTCGCAAGAGCACGTGTCCGGCGCCTCACAAGAGGCAATGGACACTACACCCATCCTCAAGGCGCACCAAGCGCCTAAGGAGAGGCGAGGCTCCCTCGAACGCTCCAGAAAGAACAAAACCCCTGTTACAGGGCCTCGAAAGGGCTCTGTAATCTAAGGCATCCCATCCGTTTCCGTAAACACAGCACCAATTTTATTTTAAATATGGATACCCAAATCATTCAATGGAACATCAGAGGTCTCCTTAAAAACCTTGATGATTTACAAGAACTCATCCACCAACACAATCGAAAAGTGCTGTGTTTACAGGAAACACACTTAAAACCAAAACACACAAACTTTCTACGACCGTATGTCACGTTTCGGAAAGATCGCGATGATGCTATCGCATCATCGGGCGGTGTTGCCATTTCTATCCATAAGAGCATTGCATGTCAACTTTTACAGCTACAAACGCCTCTCGAAGTAGTGGCGGTTCGAGCTGTATTCCTAAACAAACTCATCACCATTAGTTCTCTTTACATACCCCCACATTACAAATTAACGAAACATGAATTCCAATCCTTTATTGATCAATTGCCAGAACCTTACGTTGTACTTGGCGATTTCAATGCGCACAGCTCCCTGTGGGGCGACTCTCGTATAGATGCGCGAGGTCGACTTGTTGAACGGTTCCTTTTTTCCTCTGATGCGTGCCTTCTGAATAAGAAGAAACTCACATATTACTGTCTTGCAAAGAATACATTTTCTTCAATTGATCTGAGCATAGTTTCTCCGTCCATACTGCCTGAACTAGAATGGGAAGTTACGAATGATCCTTACGGAAGCGACCACTTCCCCGTACTACTAAGAACACTTAAAGAAAAGGAATATCCACCACAGGCTCCTAGGTGGAAGATTGACACAGCAGAGTGGGATAAATTCCGAACCATAACTAGCATATCATGGGATGACATGTCCTCGTTAGGAATTGATGCTGCCGTGGAATATTTTACAGCCTTCATAATAGATGCCGCAACTAAATGTATATCACAAGTAAATGGCTTGGCATGCAAACGGCGTGTCCCGTGGTGGAACGAGGACTGTAGGATCGCTCGTAAGAAACAGAACAAAGCGTGGGGGTTGCTACGCGCCTCTCCTACTGCGGAAAATCTTTTTAACTATAAGAAAGTGAAATCGCAAGGCAGGCGAACACGCCGACAGGCTAGAAGAGAAAGTTGGCAGAACTTTTTATCCGGTATCAATTCGTATACAGATGAGTCCAAAGTTTGGAACAGGGTTAATAGGATAAAAGGGCGACAAACATATTCCCTTCCTTTGGTAAACACACAAGGTCAAACACTGAAAGATCAGGCAGACTCGCTTGGGGAACACTTTGAGAGCGTGTCGAGTTCAAACCATTATTCGCAATCCTTTTTGAAATACAAACAAATAGAAGAATGTAAGCCAATAATACGAAAATCCAGACAGAATGAACCCTATAACCGGCCTTTCAATATTGCTGAGTTGACAGCTGCCTTGAACACATGCAAAAGCACTGCACCGGGACCTGATAGAGTCATGTATGACATGATCATAAATTTACATACTGACACCAAACTTACACTACTCACACTTTTCAACGCTATTTGGGCTACGGGATACCTTCCATCCACATGGAAAGAAGCGATTGTGGTTCCTGTTCTTAAACAGGGCAAGGACCCTTCCATGGCGGCAAGTTACCGTCCGATAGCCCTTACAAACTGTATTTGTAAGCTTTTTGAAAAAATGGTTAACCGCAGACTTGTACATTTCCTTGAACTCAGCAATATGCTCGATCCCTTTCAGTGTGGCTTTAGACAAGGGCGGTCCACAACTGATCACCTTGTGCGCATTGAGGGAAACATTCGCGACGCCTTTCTACATAAACAATATTTCCTATCCGTATTCCTCGACATAGAGAAGGCGTACGACACTGCGTGCCGTTATGGAATCTTGAGAGACTTGTCGGGAATTGGCATCCGTGGCAATATGCTTGTCCTAATAGAAAGCTATTTGTCCAACCGTACATTCCGCGTGAAAGTCGGCAATGTATTGTCGCGACCTTTTATACAGGAAACTGGTGTACCCCAAGAAGGTGTACTTAGCTGCACGCTCTTCATCTTAAAAATGAACACGCTTCGTGCTTCATTACCGCCAGCCATTTTTTATTCTGTTTACGTAGACGACATACAGATAGGTTTCAAATCCTGCAACCTTACAGTATGCGAGAGGCAAGTACAACAGGGCTTGAACAAAGTGTCCAAATGGGCAGATGAAAACGGATTTAAAGTGAACCCCAACAAAAGTTCTTGTGTGCTTTTCACTAGAAAGAGAGGGCTCATTGCAGAACCCAGTATCGAAATGTATGGTCAGCGAATCCCTGTGAACAAAGAACACAAGTTCTTGGGCATCATACTTGATTCTAAATTAACTTTTATTCCACACATAAAGAATCTCAAGGTCAAATGCTTAAAAACAATGAACTTACTGAAAGTGTTATCCCACACAACATGGGGCAGCGACAGGAAATGTTTAATGAATTTATACAAGAGTCTCATTAGATCTCGGCTGGACTACGGTGCCGTGATCTACCATTCTGCAGCCCCGAGCGCGCTAAAGATGCTAGACCCAGTCCACCATCTGGGTATCCGTTTAGCCACAGGAGCTTTCAGAACGAGTCCCGTACACAGTTTATATGCAGAATCGAATGAGTGGTCACTTCATATCCAGAGAACATACATCAGCCAAACATATTTTTTGAAAGTCCACTCTAATCCTGAACATCCCTGTTTTAACACCATTAATGACATGACATATACTACACTGTTTCGTAATCGTCCTTCCGTAAGACAGCCTTTCTCGATGCGTGTGAGGGAGCTTAGTGCTGAAATGCATGTCCCACTACTTGAGCTCCGCCTAATGCATCCAGCCAAGCTGCTACCTCCTTGGGAGTGGCAGCTGATACAATGTGATATATCCTTCATGCAAGTTACAAAACACGCTCCAGAGATTGAAATCCAAATGCATTTCCGGGAACTCCAGCACAAATACTCCTGCACGGAGTTCTACACAGACGCATCAAAGTCACACGACGGGGTGTCCTATGCAGCCGTCGGTCCATCCTTCTCGGTATCCGACGTACTGCATCCGGAAACTAGTATCTTTACGGCTGAGGCTTACGCACTGCTGACGGTCGCAAAGCATATAAATAAATCAAAACTCCAGAGATCAGTTATATATACGGACTCCCTTAGTGTTGTGAAGGCCTTGATGTCATTCTCTAACCACAAAAATCCGGTAATTAATGAACTCTATTCCGTTCTGTGTAAAGCGTATATAGGTAACCAGCATGTCATCATATGCTGGGTGCCAGGTCACAGGGGCATCGAAGGTAATGATCTGGCGGACCAGATGGCCACGTCAGTTACATCGCATTCTGCTAATCCCACCGCTGCAGTTCCTGTCACAGACCTGAAGCCCTTCTTACGTCGGAAACTACGGAACCACTGGCAGCGCCTATGGGACGCGGAAACAAATAATAAGCTCCACGTGATAAAGCCACAGTTAGGATTCTGGCCCTCTGTAACAAAATCCCGCCGAACAGATGTCCTATTCTGTCGTCTCAGAATAGGACACACATTCGGCACTCATAATTTCCTACTCACCGGAAATGACCCTCCAACCTGCGGTAGATGCGAGGAGAGGCTTACCGTCCTCCACGTCCTCCTGGAGTGTCGGAAAGCCGAATCTGAAAGAAAGAAACATTTTCCCTTAGCATACCGGCAGCACATTCCCCTTCACCCATTAATGTTACTCGGCCCAGAACCGCTATTTGACACCAATGCAGTCCTAAGTTATCTGAAAGATGTTGTATTGCATGTTGTTAGCCCCACATGTTCGTAGCGCCTCCTCTCTTCAGAGGATGGCGCTGTGATAGTTCTTTCGTATAGCACGTGCCTCTAGGCCCTTGTGTTTCAAGGGCTCCGGCGAGGCAACAGTGCTCCAGCTACTTTTACCATCTCATATATTTTCAATTTTATGTCATTCTTTTACGATGGATTTTAATGTTCATAGTATTCGTCATTAGTCATCGCCATAATTTTATATCACGTAGATTTTATGCACTTCACAGCAACTATTTTTAGGCCACTTTACAGCCAAGTCACATCTCCATAATACATCGCCAACATCACCACTTGTCATGGCGCTCTTTGGCCACACCTGGCCCTTGCGCCATTAAACACCACATATCATCATCATCACGTCGCGAGCAAACGGAAGCGAAAAGGCAACCGCACTGATCGAAGTTGGTCGATCAGCCCACCTACCCGCTCTCGGCCCCGCGAACAAATCAGCTAGCCTAAGTGTACCAGCGCGTTTCTTCGCCCTCTGGAAACGAGTGAGGAAAAATAAATGACGACGACACGCCAGAGTCACCGACACCATCCGTCTTTTTCTCGCTTTTCTGTTGAACCCTCTTTCGTAGCGTTTGTCTCTCACTGTTTCGTCTGTAATTTGTTGCGGCATGGCTTCGCTGGCCGTTAAAGTGTCGGCACTCAGTTTACTCTTGCCTGTGCACGCGTCATTGCTACAGCGCTGTGTTGTAATGGATGCGCTGAGTTCACTGACTTTTCTCGCTGGTAGCTGCTATAACCACGAAAGCAATTGCCTGTGGCGTGCATATATCGGACGGAATTGTCCTAACCTTTTGAGCAGGAAATAACCCGTACGCATATGCGTCCCCCTTCCATATCTTGAAGTCAAATTGTCGCTGGCCTGCTCACTCATTTATTCGAGCTGTTTGTGATGATGTTTTAAGCTGCCTCCCAGCTGCAGCATGGAACTTTAGAATATTGTGTTCATCATTTAAATGCTTAGTGCTCAGACTTTTTTAGTTTAAGATACGTTTGTCTAGATTTTGTCTTAAGTCAGTCTAACGCACTGCCTCGACAGAGTGTATATGTTTAAGATGTGCGTGAACCTATTGCTACTAGCAAGCGGTATGATGTTGAGGCTATTTGGCGCTGAGAATGCTAGCGCCTTTAAATCCTCATACCCGTTTTAGAATGTCGCTATGCCATTCGCATGGATCTTTAGCGAAGCGTTTTATGAGAGTGTGGGAACATACCGGAATTTGCGGCCACCGGAGAAGCACATAAATACTGGCACACTACCTCAAAAATAAATAAATAAATAGAAGCCTATAAATACGAGGACTTTAAACTCAAGTGGTCATTAACAAAAAGTGGAAATTAGCTGCACGCATTTTAGTCCAATTTGTTCGTATGCAGGGTAAGATTTGTTGTATATCAGCTACAAATTCTAAATATTACAAAATGCGAATTTCTGAGCGCTGTCTTAGGGTTTAATATTCATATAAACAAAGCACAATGGCAATCACATTATCTGCCAACATGTGCAGAGGATAAGAGAAAGTTGAAGGTGGTGACTGCATTAAAAAAGGTAGCCTTGAGTTTTTAAGCAAATGTGTTTTGTGCAGAACAATACGAGTGATTTTGTAGCGCTCCTTCTCACTTGCAATATTGCCCAAAGTGCAGGGGTAAATTCGGAAGGAAAAACAAGGTTCATGTTACACTTCCTCGTAGCAGCCCACAAAAACACGGGCGCATTCGAAATTTCGAGAATGAATAAACAGCGACAAAAATAATTAGCTTTCGGATTGCCTCCTCTTACGCTCCAAGCGTTCCCACAGGGCAATAACGCTAATGCGATGGCGGCCCACCAGGAAAAATACTATCCATCAATGCCCGACCCCTAGTGGCATTTACCCGATAACGATGTTAGGGCTGCAGAGGTGCTACGTCAGCGAAGCAAGATTTCTTATTCGTGATTTAGTAGCTGGCAGTCGTCCACGAACTTCGGTATGATATACTTGCGCGGACCTCATGACTAAGCTGCGCTTGGAATCTAACGATCAATTTCATTACGCGTAGCGACTTTGCAAAACGTACGTCTCATCCACGGAATGCTGTCGCAGGAACATGCGAGGAGTGCTTGACTGATCTGCATATGCAAACAGCACAAGCTGACGCTTGCTCCGTTATTAGCTTACTTGTTGCGTACGAACGGGAGACGCAGTAGACACGTACCGCTGCAATTCGAAGCCAGGCACCAAAGAGGAGAGCATCGACAGCCGCAGGTGCGATGCTTTGAGCCTCCACTCATGTGCCTGCTTGCTTTGGTTGCTTTTCTTTTCAGAACATCTTCGGGGGGGAGTCCATGTTCTTTGCTTCTGTTTATACGCATTGATTATTAAAAAGGCACGCCCTCACAATATCTTCTGCACAACTACGCAACAAGCATAAACAAAAAAAAAGAGAGTATGTTGGGAACTACACTTACAGTTCTAAAGAAAAAAATGCTACATGCCCCACTCAGGCTACTTTTTTGAGTAATATCTCCTTGCTTTTTAGGAAAGGACTAAGCCATTTCGTAACAAAATGCACTGTCTTTATTGAGGTAACAAAATACCGTATATATCCGAATGGCTTAATTGAGTAAACAATATGAACGAATAACATAGAGTGCATGTCTGCACATTAGTTTACCCATCCCTTCACTATTGTTAAAGGTGCAATTTTTGTGCAAGTCTGTGAACTCTAGCGCAAGCTTTTGGGCCAGTTGGTGCATGATGAACATGAAAAAAGTGGTACCAGCGAAACACAAAGGACGCGCACACAAAGAAAAGGCGTTGGACACGGATGGAAGACAAGGAGCGTCCGTCCGTGTCTAACACATTTTCCTTGTGTGCGGGTCCTTTGTGTTTCGCTGGTACCCCCTTTTTTTTCAATTTCATCTGTGTACATTGTAGACGAACGAAGCTTCGAAGGAGCATCACGCGGCTCTTCTGTACGGCACGGAATATGAGAGGCATCTCGAGTAATTATCACGATGTACGCTTCCGGTCTCCACTGATCTCTTGGAAGAGATATTGCTCTGATGGGTAGCCCAGTGTTGTGTCCTCTAAGCCGGCTGAATCCACTTTGAGCTTGTTCGGTAAGTGCGTCACCCTACAGGCAATTCCATCTACATGAAGCTTTGGTTTACCTTTTACAGATTTGTTTGTGACCTCTTATGCCTTCACTCAACTGCCTGCCCGCTGTGACCTTTGACGCCCCCACAGGAGGTTTGCCGCCTAAAAAATCAGGTGACAGAGTAGGTAACCACCGGTCTACGCAAGATTGTAATCTGATCACTCAAAGTTTTCTGATTGACGCTTTTGGTGAAGATGGTAGCGCGCGGGAACCGCTATTTGCCGTGGTTGTGGCGTTAGAAAAGCCAACGAATAACAGAAATTGATACCTTCGAGGAAGTATGACGGAGCCGAGGATGACAACAATGACGAGGCGCCTGGTGTACCACGCGTTCTCCATACAGAAAGAAAAAACGAATATGAACAGAATTGACCTAATGACTGTTATGCGATTAGCATTCCAGCAATCTCTTTACAGACCGTATTTCTAACGTGACGTATATTTACCACCTCCAGTGGTCGTTCTGTCGCTTCTGGTGCTTCATCTATACGCAAGATAGTCCGGTGTCGCCCAACTTTGCTATGGCACTCGTTTGCCAAGGCTGGTCATGAGTATGGTCGCGTGCCGACGACTGTATGACTGCAGTAAGCTGATATTAGAGTATGAAAAATAATAAATGACGTCATTTAAACGACAAGGCAGTGTGACAGCGATGGTGTGGCGACAATGAGATGACCATTCCTAAATGTAGAAGATGGTATGATGACAACCGCGTCATCACAACAATATGAAAAAAAAATGGGGTGCCGACGAGTGCATCACGTTGGTATGACAACCGGATAATAAAGCTCGAATGAACACAGTGGCACGGCGACGGCGGCATTATGACGGCAGTGTAACAGATGCATGATAGTGACTGTTCATTGACGATGCAATGACAACGCTGACATGACAATGGCGGCATACGTTTGAGTAACAAAATTCACTGACAATCACGACAATCTCTACTGCGAAAGGTGAGCGCAGCTCAATACGCGCTTTATTTTGCATATATACTGGCTGGCGCGGACAATCTGTCTCGTGCGGAACGTTGGAAATGGAGCGAATTGTGGCGCGGCTACCTCGCTGATCGGGAGATCGCGAGTGGCAGCGCATGTATTGCGCGTGGGCGTGAGTCACAGCAGCCGCCGCAGACAGACCTTCATTCACGTAGCGCGTTATTTCTACACATGGTATCGGTGGCGTCATCGGTAAACAGGCGACGCATGCTACTCCGGCGCCATTTTGTAGTCATAAGTCCCATAAGACCCGGTCTTGCGCGGCACTACGCTTTTCTTCTCACGCTTTCACCATACCCTCCACCTCTGTTTTCTGTATCATGGTTCCACTGTACCCTCCTCCTACACTTTCCTCCTTCGCGTCCTCTTGGCTATTGCCGTCTTTTATTCCCCGCTACTCTCTGCGCTCGCTGTTTGATTCTTTGCTGTGCTCCCTCGCCTGGTTACGCCGAGGACGCCGAGGGACGCCGAGGGACACTGAGGGACGCCGATGTTCGCTGCACAGGAACGGGCACCTAAGAGCTGCGCTGTCAAAAAAGAGTTGATGTTGATGGAGCGACGAAAGTGGAAGGACGACGACGGAATGAAGACGATGATATGACGACGAAGATATGACGACGATAGTAGGATGGCAACCGCACGACGAAGTACGAATGTCGACGATGGAGCGACCACGACGGCATCACGACAGCAGTATAAAAAATAAATGCGTGACGATGGCTGTAGGATGCAGACACAATCACGACTACGACATGACAGCCGTATGAGGACTATGAGAAAACGACGAGCGCATGACGACAATGGCATGAAGATAGTCGGATGACGAATCTGTAGTGGCGACGACGGAAGGGCCACGACGGCATCGCGATTTCGGCGTGACAACGAATACATGACCACTGAATCACGACGATGGTTTGACGACGACATCATGACTGGATTGGGATGACAAAGCTGAAATGATGATGATGAAACGACTAGTACAACATCACGTAAACGAGCACATACATAAAGTGAGTCTATTTGACAACCTATCCCACTAGGTCGGCGTTGTAGACGTGACGGTGACCGCGTGACGAGAGTGTTCACGAAGCCAAAATGACGTCGATGGAACCACCATGATGTCATCATGACCACAAGCACCTACGCAGTCATCGTCATCATCATCATCAGCCCGATTACGCCCACTGCAGGGCAAAGGTCCCTGCCATACTTCTCCAAGTACCCCGGTCATGTTCTAATAGTGGCCATGTTGTCCCTGCAAACATCTTAATCTCATCCGCCCACGTAACTTTCTGCCGCCCCCTACTACCCTTCCCTTCCCTTGGAATCCAGTCCGTAACCCTTAATGACCATCGGTTATCTTCCCTCCTCATTACATGTCCTGCCCATGCTCATTTCTTTTTTTTTTTTTGATTTCAACTAAGATTTCATTAACTCGCTTTCTTCCCTCACCCAATCTGCTATTTTCTTATCCCCTAATGTTGCACCTATCCTTCTTCTTTCCATAGCTCGTTGCGTCGTCCTCAAAAGGTAGAACCCTATTCGTAAGCCTCAAGGTTTCTGCCCCGTACGTGAGTACTGGTAAGATACAGCTGTTATACAATCTTCTTTTGAGGGATAATGGCAACCTGCTGTTCATGATCTGAGAATGCCTGCCAAGCGCATCCCAGCCCATTCTTATTCTTCTGATTATTTCTGTCTCATGATCCGGATCCGCGGTCCACTACCTGCCCTAAGTAGATGTATTCCCTTACCACTTCCAGTGCCTCGCTACCTGTCGTAAACTGCTTTTCCCTTCCGAGACTGTTAAACGTTACTTTAGTTTGCTGCAGATTAATTTTTAGACCCACCCTTCTGCTTTGCCTCTCCAGGTCCGCGAGCATGCATTGCAATTGGTCGCCTGAGTTACTAAGCAAGGCAGTGTCCTCAGCGAATCACAAGTTACTAAGGTATTCTTCATTAACTCTTATCCCCAATTCTTCCCAATCCAGGTCTCGGAATACATCCTGTAAACACGCTGCGAATAGCATTGGAATGATCGCATCTCTCTGTCTGACGCCTTTCTTTATTGAGATTTCGTTGCTTTGTTTATGGAGGACTACGGTGGCTGTGGAGCCGCTATAGATATCTTCCAGTATTTTTACATATGACTCATCTACACCCTGATTCCGTAATGCCTCCATGACTGCTGAGGTTTCGACTGAATGAAACGCTTTCTCGTAATCAATGAAAGCTATATATAAGGGTTGGTTATATTCTGCACATTTCTCTATCACCTGATTGATAGTGTGAGTATGGTCTATTGTTGAGTAGCCTTTACGGAATCCTGCCTGGTCCTTTTCAGGTTTTTGGCGGCCCCTTTTTCATGGATTAGGATTGTGTTAGCGTTCTTCCATGATTCCGGTACGCTCGAAGTCATGAGGCATTGCGTATACAGGGTGGCCAGTTTTTCTAGAACAATCTGCCCACCATCCTTCAACAAATCTGCTGTTATCTGATCCTCCCCAGCTGCCTTCCCCCCTTGCATAGCTCCCAAGGCTTTCTTTACTTCTTCCGGCGTTAGTTCTGGGATTTCAAATTCCTCTAGACTATTCTCTCTTCCATTATCGTCGTGGGTGCCACTGGTACTGTATAAAACTCCATAGAACTCCTCAGCCACTTGAACGATCTCATCCATATTAGTAATGATATTGCCGGCTTTGTCTCTTAACGCATACATCTGATTCTTGCCTATTACTAGTTTCTTCTTCACTGCTTTTAGGCTTCCTCCGTTCCTTAGAGCATGTTCAATTCTATCTATTTTATACTTCCTTATGTCAGCTGTCTTACGGTTGTTTATTAACTTGGAAAGTTCTGCCAGCTCTATTCTAGCTGTAGCATTAGAGGCTTTCATACATTGGTGTTTCTTAACCAGATCTTTCGTCTCCTGTGATAGCTTACCGGTATCCTGTCTAACGGAGTTACCACCGGCTTCTATTGCACATTCCTTAATGATGCCCATAAGATTGTCGTTGACATCTTCATCACTAAGGTCCTCTTCCTGAGTTAAGGTCGAATACCTGTTCTGTAGCTTGATCCGGAATTCCGCTATTTTGCCTCTTACAGCTAACCCATTGATAGGCTGCTTATGTACCAGTTTCTTCCGTCCCCTCCTCAAGTCTAAACTAATTCGAGTTCTTACTATCCTATGGTCACTGCCGCGTACCTTGCCGAGCACGTCCACATCTTGTACGATGCCAGGGTTAGCGCAGAGTATAAAGTCTATTTCATTTCGAGTCTCGCCATTTGGGCTCCTCCACGTCCACTTTCGGCTATCCCGCCTGCGGAAGAAGGTATTCATTATTCGCATATTATTCTGTTCTGCTTAGTGCCTAGAAGTAATTGACAACGTGGGCCACAGCGTAGGCGTAGGAGGATGGATGGATGGATGGATGGATGGATGGATGGATGGATGGATGGATGGATGGATGGATGGATGGATGGATGGATGGATGGATGGATGGATGGATGGATGGATGGATGGATGGATGGATGGGTGGGTGGGTGGGTGGGTGGGTGGGTGGGTGGATGGATGGATGGATGGATAGATGGATGGATGGATGGATGGATGGATGGATGGATTCAGAATGGCTCAAGTCGGCAAAAATTGCTAATCACATTAATACAGAAAAGTGCAGCACTCGCAGCACTTGCAGTGAATGCTGGTTGGGAGAAAGAGACTGAAAAAAGCCGCAGTTTAACCGGAAACGCGAAGCATGCATCGCAATAGCAAATTAGCGGACAACTATACGAAGTAAGGGTATTGGTATTATCGGGCCTAAAAACTTGTTAACATAAGCCTACTAACTAAATTACCAAATAATGTCACGCGCGCTTATCATCATCATCATCATCATCATCAGCCTGGTTATGCCCACTGCAGGGCAAAGGCCTCTCCCATACTTCTCCAACTACCCCGGTCATGTGCTAATTGTGGCCACGTTGTCCCTGCAAACTTCTTAATCTCATCCGCCCACCTAACTTTCTGCCGCCCTCTGCTACGCTTTCGTTCCCTTGGAATCTATTCCGTAACTCTTAATGACGATCGGTTATCTTCCATCCTCATTACCTGTCCTGCCCATGTCCATTTCTTTTTCTTGATTTCAACTAAGATATCATTAACTCGCGTTTGTTCCCTCACCCAATCTGCTCTTTTCTTATGCCTTAACGTTACACCTATCATTCTTCTTTCCATAGCTCGTTGCGTCGTCCTCAATTTAAGTAGAACCCTTTTCGTAAGCCTCCAGGTTTCTGCCCCGTACGTGAGTACTGGTAAGATACAGCTGTTATAAACTTTTCTCTTGAGGGATAATGGCAACCTACTGTTCATGATCTGAGAATGCCTGCCAAATGCACCCCAACCCATTCTTATTCTTCTGATTATTTCCGTCTCATGATCCGGATCCGCAGTTACTACCTGTCCTAAGTAGATGTATTCCCTTACCACTTCCAGTGCCTCACTACCTACTGTAAACTGATGTTCCCTTCCGAGACTGTTAAACATTACTTTAGTTTTCTGCAGAATAATTTTTAGACCCACCCTTCGTCTTTGCCCCTCCAGGTCAGTGAGCATGCATTGCAGTTGGTCCCCTGAGTTACTAAGCAAGGCAATATCATCAGCGAATCGCAAGTTACTAAGGTATTCTCCATTAACTCTTATCCCCAATTCTTCCCAATCCAGGTCTCTGAATACCTCCTGTAAATACGCTGTGAATAGCATCGGAGAGATCGTATCTCCCTGCCTGACGCCTTTCTTTATTGGGATTTTGTTGCACGCGCGCTCAAGCAAACATCAACACACCTCGCTCGATCACCGCGGCAACTGGCTGTCAAAACGCTGACATGAGGAAACGCAGCAGCAGAAGCGAGCGAAGTGACATTCGTGCTGTCTATCGCTTCAGGGCGAAGTGAGCGCCAGAACACAAAGCACGCACAAAGCTACTAGCCACCGATGCACCTATACTGGCGGACAACATTCTGTGGCAATGAAGGGAAATCTACAGGCGCGGAGCTTCTGCACATGTGTTACCGCACCAAGTAGTCGGCCAGTGTTTGACAGTACTTTTGGTTGCTCGGAAGAGACGCTGAATCGACGCAGCTTCCAGGTGCAACGGTTTCGCGTTAGCCCTGACGTGGAAGGGAAATTTTGCAAAATAACTAAACATTTGCATTCAGTGGTGTGTTTTATCTTCCTGATGTATTTTATCTTATTCGCGTCTTTTATCCTCCCCAGCTTAAATTAACGTGGTTTAAAACATGCGACTCTTTTCAGAAACGCTCTAACTTCTGGGCGCTTTGCCTCCGTAGCTTTCCCTTCATTGCCACGGAAAGTTGTCCGCGAGTATAGACTCTGTCCCCAACGCAGATCGCCCTCAAGGTACTTTCGGACGACTTCACGCCGCCGCCACAGCGCAGTTTCAGCCAGAGGCGAACGCCGCCCTTCTCCCTCCCTCACCTCCCCACAGTGCCTCGCAACGTTGGGTCCATCGCGCGTGATGGAAGACCGCGCCCTTTCACCCCGTTTTCGTCTCTTTCAAGCGGGCGAGATTGGGCAACAGCTGTCGGCTGCTGTCGCATGATTTCACTCGCACATGCAGCCTAGATCGCGCAGCGACGGTTATCACCCTTGGACGTTATACGGAACTTCCCGGCATCGGCGACGCCGATGAAAGAAATCCCTTGAAGTGGAAGTGCCCATATAATTGCTATGAATATAAAAGAGGATGCAGGGATGAACTGGAAAGCGGTGGTTCGTGTTCATGCGCCTCGAAGTGTTGCGGTATGCCGACGATTACTTGCACATCGGCACAGCCGTCGGACTTGGGGCCCGAGCTTCCTGACCCAACCGAAAGCTCAACAATTCTTCCTGGCTTCAAGTGTCTCCAAGTTATATGAAGACTTCACGGTGTTCGCCGCAGGAGTGACCGGGAACCTTGCGCTGCAGCCATATCTACAGTCTTTACGCCAAAGACCGGCATCGACTCTTCCGTGAGCTGTCCTCCCCTTTCATTTCGAGTCGTCTCCACATCCACTGCATGTTAGTACATTACCTTTTGTCATTAGTTGCAGCTGTTTTATTTATGGGAATGATACTGATTCTCCTCGTTAATCGTTTTTTGCCAATGTCCGTTTTTCTTTTAATTTTTACTAAGTATGATCTCTCCGCTTGCTTTCCTTTGCAAATTCTCTCGTTCTCATTCAAAGCACTGAGATTTCGGCTCAGCTGCATTGTAAGCTCTTGTAAAAGAAACAAACCTCGCACCTTCAACGCCGCCAAGCAGTCCATCTGTGACCGAACAATACTTTCGCTCGTTCCTAGTCGAGGAGGACAGCCAAGGAGAGCTGGCAAGACCCTTTTTCCACACTGGCACGGCACGCTCTGCTAAGCCACTCGAATGAGGTTGATAAGATGCCCAATAAGTTTGCCAACCTTAGTAACAGTGATTCCTTATTTATTTAGTTATCATGAAAGAAGGAACTAATTAAAGGTCATTATTTAGGAATATTTCACAGTACACAGTCATAAGACAGCCCGATCAGCTTGACAGGTGTCGCTAAAATCGAAGAAGTCAGATCGCAAATGCACTCTTACACTATCTTTGTAGACGAGGTATTATAGCTGTGCTCTATTATTACATCTCTCTGTGCGGCAGCACTGTTAAAGTATATATGAAGAAGTTTTGTGCTGCACTTTTCAAGGGAAAAAAACTAATGTTATTCTACATTTCTTTCACAAGCCGCTATACTACCCTAATATATTTCAAATCTTCATTAGGAAGATTCGTCTTACTGTCATTGCCTTCATGGTGATAAATATAAAGGCACGCTCACCATTAGGAGCATGGAAAAAACGTTTATGGTCATACTCATAAGACATTAAGAAACAAGTGAATTTGATAACAAGTGCTGACCTCTTGAAAGCGTGTACATTCTCCCAAATATTCCATGAGCTGTATTGCAGCTTTCGTTCACTAACGGGGCACCTTCTGTTGCTTCTTCGGCCAAGACTTGCCGCAACCCATAGAAACCAGGGATTCTCTTTTGCGTATCTGAATAAATAAATAATGAGACATAGCCAAGCACTGCCACGTACATTCGAGAAAGAGAAAACATCATTCACATCACTTCTACTACAAACACACTCAAAATTTATTTGCTCTTGTTTGTGCCCCATTGTGCACATTGGTGCTTCATTGTTCTTTTGTACAGCGACGAACACTTCAGACGGTCATACAGGCAGAAAGACATGAGCGAACATAGTGACAGCCTTCATCCCACTGTTTGTTCCCAGCTACCTATGCGACCTTTCTGTTTTTCCCTGCATCGCACTTCTATGTGTCCGGTGGCCATTTCGGAACAATTCTGATGTGGCGGCGCGCCGCGGCGGCCACTTATCGCCACCAGCAGTGGCAATAGGACAAGCGAACAGGAAGCTCGTACTTGTCATCGCAGCAAATAATGGAGCCTCGTTAGTGGACGGAGCGGTGTTTCCCCTTTGTTTAGGTGGCACTTTGTTTCACGTGGGCTGCAAATGGCGTCTTTGTTTTATTATTGTTGGTAAACCTTCATTTTGCCTGGACATCTGGGTGCTGCTTAGGCTGCTGACACGCTTGGGCTTAGTTAATTTGACATCCCGGGAACACGCGGCACCGCAAGCCTAGTGATGTGTATTGTATTGTCGCTACGGTCACTTCTCTTTGCAAGCGCAGTAAAGAGGGCAATGCGCTGATCCATCGTGCAGAGCATGACTAGCATTTGGGTTCAATATTACTCCAAGATTCGCGTGTGTTCCCTATTTATTAGGCATTACCTGCCCTGTCTTCGACTGGCTAATAGCCTTGTGACATTGAATTTATAATTGACCAGGGTGAGCTACGTGGTGCTCTACTGGTCTACTAGCGCTCGTAGCTTGCTTGATGCACAATACAGATGGCTTTTACTTGTTCTGTTTTTATATATCTAGATGGGAAGTATAGCTTTCTTCTGACCAGGTATACGCACCTACGCAGAAGGTGTGACATACTAATCGTTTCGAATTTTGAGGGAATTATTTAGAAATCGCGCATGCAGAAGCTCTTGTGTCAAGCGTTATAAAGTTTTCAACGCAGACAACAGCAGCAGCCTATTCGTAAACAAGAACAGCAAAAATTTGCCACAATATTTTGCAGCAGGGTAGAGCTTTCCAAAAATATGTAGCAACTAAAAGTGCTTTTTTTTATCACTGGACCGTTTAAAGATTCGCTCCACGGTCTCCAAAAAGAACATTATTAGGCACGTTTTCTATATTATCTGCTTATTAGCTTTAATTTAAAACCATCAGAAAAGGCATTCTCCGTTCTCGCTTTGCGATTTTATAAATCCATTCATTCTTAATTACGATGCACATTTATGACATTGCAAGCGTGGTCATTAATGAGCAAGCGTTTGTGGTTTCGTTTCTATTCAACAACGCTTAGTTAAAGAAATGCACGTTTCACGTGGTGTTCAAACTCCTGAACACTCATGACGTGGTATCCTTGATCAAGAAACTACCGTTGCTTCACAGAAGCTGCGTTTCTTTAAAGCCTGTAAAGCAACATACCAGGCCACCGAGAAGCTAATAGTGGAACTCGCATCAAAATTGCTTGAAATAGAAGAAGTCAGCCATGGCCAGTAGCTTATCACATGCTTCTTGTGCCTTAAAAACTTCTCAAGTACTTAATATGGGCATTACTATCTTTACAATTTTCTCTCAAGTTTGCGATATTTGCACAGCTAAAAATCAGTAGGTTGAAGTTATTTAAGATATTTCTCCAGAGATATTGGAGACACTAAATTATACACATATTCTGTATATGAGATGCCCTCAATATTTTTCACCAAAAGATAATGAATACCATGACAAATTAACCTTCCTATTCAAGTGGTCGCTGTAGTATATTCCAGTTGAGAACATCCAAATGCGCAACGGGTCATTCAACGCAAATCAGCCAGTTTCTTCGTAGATCACAGATATAGCTGAAAAAATTTGCTCATGTTTCTCGAAGCTCAATATTTCTTCTCCACGTTTATTCTTGCTGCAAAAAAAAAAAAATGAGAACTTCGTTGACAACCTATTTTTGCAGCCCAGCTGGGCTAGAAACCATGCATAAATCAACACATTTTTAAGGTAAATTGCATTATCCAGTCCTTCAAATGGTCTGTATGAGAAGACAATGAAGTGGTGAGGCGGCCAAAATAGTCAAGGCTGACGGAACGACAGTGCACATCAAGTAACCAGGCATATGGGCGTGTCTTTAGACTTTGCACCACCGGCAGATTACCTCCAATACATGGCGTGCAGGCAGCCATACATAGCCTCAGTTAGGCTAGAAAAGGAAACGCGGGTTCTCCTTCAATAAAACCTGTTTCATCAAGTGATCTGCAGAATTGAACACGTGGAAATAATGCGCATGTTAAGCCACCATTCTCCTCAGCTTAGACGTTGTGAGTACGCGACGAAGACGTTTGTATTATCGGCTCCATCGATTTCCCGCTGGACCTACAGCTCAATCCTCTGCACCACAACAAAACCGACGTCAAAGGACGCAGCAGATCTTCTGGAACATCTGGATGCCTAAGTTCACCAGATGGGCCCAACCTTAACGACTTCACGGCCGAATTACGCCCGATTACGTGAGTGGCGCCATTAGGCCTAACGGTGACGCCGATGCCCGGCGGAGTGGAACCGACCACCCAAGGTAAAATGGCGGCCCCGCGTTATTCCTGGGGGGCTACGATTGCGACGGCATGGTCTGCATGACTGTTTCAACGTCGGAAGACCAACTCCCACTGTTATCCCAAAATTTCGGCATCAATTTCCTAATAAAATGGTCGCGCAACGGTCGCTCTTTCAAGCCAAGATGGCGGCGTCCATAGCCGTCCCGGCCTCCGGCATACCGGCCGGCAAGACACAGCCTCCTGTCTCGCGCGCCGCGGGAAGCAATGCCAAGGCCCTTACCAACTGGAAGCCTCGCCCATTCCCAATGCCGGGCTCGGACGACTTCGTGGTCGTAGTCAAGCCACGCGAACACGTGTCGCTGCACCAAGCCTTTTCGGAGAACTACTACGGCGTCGCCATTACAGCCTACCTCAGGCTTGAGGTGGCAAGGTCTGTTACGGTTTTGCCGTCCCATGAACAAAACCCCATAGCGATCTACACTCCGAACCCGTCGGCGGCAGATCGGCTCCTCGGGGACTTCTTCAAAAACACCGAGCGTGGGGCGACTCCGCTCCAGAGATACATTCGACAAGACGGAGGCGACACTGTCTGCCACGGTGTCATCGTTGTCAGCAACTCGGATGCCACTGAACCGCTTCGGCAGCAGGTGCGATGAAGAGCAGGCACCTTTGTCGAATTGAGGAAGTTAGGCTCCTCTAAGAAAGCTCGGATCACCTTTGCCGGGAGATAGAAACCGCATTTGGTGCACTACTAGAAGATATTCATCCCAGTGCAAAACTACTACCGGACGACCCCGGCCGGCAGCCTGTGTAGGGCCGTCGACTACCGAGCGGATGCCTGTCCCAACATGGAGCCGAATACGTGCGGACTCTGCGGGCAACAAGCCCCGCTTGTGGAGGGGCTGCGGGCCTCTCACAAGTGTGATCCGCGGTACTCGGTTTTTGGCGGCGGGCGCACCACAAACCCGCGGGAGTGCGCGGCAAAAGTCCGCACACACAAGATGGCCGTCCCGAAGGGCGGGACAAAGAGGAAAATGGCAGCCAACACGGAGGAAGGAAACTAAGGAGAGGCCCTACCCCCTCCGCGCGCTAGGAGAAAAGTGTGGCGGAAATGACGTAGTAGGTTCTCATTTTTTTGCTGCTTTTTTATTATTTTTTTTTGTATGGCCACGCCTTTTGGGCCACAATGGCGGCGTTGTTATGGTTTTGAGCGCTCACACGTGTTGCTCTGGTAGGTTTCGGGCCGTGGCAAAGGCGCTGAGTGGGTGGGTTTGCGTTAGTCACCGTGTCTTGTTGCGCTGTGTTACCTGCACCGTGCTCTGCCAGATGTTGCGCGAGCGCGCGACACCACGCGCAGCGCGGCGTGGTTTCGCGAAAGATGTAAACAAGAGAGGAGGGTGGCCCAAAAGGCGGAGCATCGCCATGAGCAACGCCAAATTCCGGCTTCACTTTTGCTTCACAAAGAGTGACGTCAGGGCCTCTCCTTAGTTTCCTTCCTCCGTGGCAGCCAAGAACGAGAGCCGCCATCTTGTCCTCCTCGGTGAGCCACCGAGCCGGGACGACAGCAACATCGCGAAGCCGACGCCACCTACCGGAGGAGCTGGCAAGCGACCACTGCTGCCACTGCCATCGCACGGCGGTGCTGGGAAGCTGTCAACGTCGCCACCACGCGGCGAGGCCGGGGCCTGGACCAACGCCATGAAACACGGAACGCAGCTGAGCGGTAAGGGCAGGGCTGCCTCTTCCTCCTCCTCCCCCTACTCATACCCTGCGGCACGGAGTGCCAAGCAAACTAAAATAGGAGCTTTCGAGAGCTAAACGAGATGCTGCTCAAGAAAATTGCGCTCGTATAATTCCACTCTTTACCCACACAACGGAGCCTATGGAGAATGAGCCCGCGGAACCGAAGTCAGCAGTCAGCGCGGAAGCTACACTTGAGGCCCGTTTCAATACCCTAGAAAATCAAATTCCCGTGGCAGTTACCTCCACGATCGCCAAAATGACCGAAAGTATACTCGCAATCGTCGCCCAGCACATCGCACAATCTTCACGTGGCGTCCCGCGAACCGGCAGTCTTATCGAAAACGTGTCTGACCGCTATCCGAAAATATCGCGCCGCAGCATTGAAACTGAAGCAGAAGAAGATGACAGCTGCTCACTCTCCGGAATGGAGGATGCCCCCCTCCCTGCGTGTGCTGGCTCAGATGCAGCGTCCCTACAATCGCTCTTTCACTTCAATGTCCGCGGCGGGCGGCCCTCAAATTAGGCGCTCTCCCCGTACCAATTCGGCCACCCCCATCCAAATTACTTAATAGAACCCCCAGGGATTCCGCTCCCGCGCCAAGTGGGCGGATCTCCGTCTTTTCCCCTCAGCATTCGCTTCCCTCCCAGCGGCGGTTGCCCTCCAGGAACCAGGGAGTGGCGCCAACCTTAGAAATTTTATCACGTTCCAACAGGACCCCTCTTCCTCTCTCTGTGTGCACAAAAATTACAACGCCAACCAGATTGATTTGGAACTCAATACTGAATGTTCCTATGCCATGGTCCTCTTTCTACCTCTTACCAAACAAAACGTGCCATTACATATACTCAACATCTATTATTCTCCTAAGTTCAAAAATGTAACTTTCGCAGCCCTCTTCAGTCGCGCCCTCAAGGCTAAGGGCAGGGACCCACTAGTGATCGCGGGAGATTTCACAGCTCCCAGCACACTCTGGGGGTAGGTCCATGAAAAGGAGCGCGGGTGCAAGCTAGCGGAACTTGCGTCGACGCTGGGCCTGATTCTTCACATCGACCCTGCACATCCAACGTGAGTGGATAACTCTCTTACTCGGGCACGTGTCCGGACCTTACCTTCACCAAAATCATTAGACACGCAGGATGGGCCAGCAGCGAGGAAACCCTCGGCAGTGACCACTGTATACTCAACACCATCGTCAGAACCAAACCATTGGCATGGTCCCACGCCCAAGCCTACCTACCCGACTGCACAATATTCCGGCGAAACTTCACTAATTCGGCCCCTATCCCTGAGCAAGGTCACCACGCGTGGTCATAAGAACTGGTTACACGCATTTGTTCGACGGAAACTCAAGCTCAACTTTCGGAGGCCACGCCGGAGGTGTAAAACCACTTCCTGCACCTCTGGGAGGGGCCGCGCAGCACCGTCCGCAGATGGCGCCGCCAAACACAATATCGGAAGCTCGAAATTCCCATTGCTGAGCTCACCCAACGAGCAGCAGAGTACGGGCCCCAGCTCACCGACTCTAATTGGGTGGACCGAGGCTACACGGCCGCTAGACAAATCTCCAGCCGGAGCACCTGGCGTCACTTTCGCGTCTTGATCGATCCGACTCAAATGAAAGCCGGGACACAAAAACATCTCCTACAGTATATCAACAGATCAATACCTCCGTATCCAACAGGACCTTCAAGGAAGAACGTAGTCGTAAAGAGGTTCTGAGAATGCGGAGCTGGATCAACCATTCCGGCTCCGCGACCTGAAGGCGCCCCTGACTGAAATGAAGCGAGGAACAATGCCGGGAAGAGACAAAATAACAGTGAAATTACTTGCCAACCTTCGTGACCCGGGCTGCGAGGCGCTCCTCGCATACATAAACTCAATCTGGCTCGATCAGGCACCCCTCCCAATCGAATAGAAGACTGCCCTCGTAACATTCATTACGAAAGCCGGCAAAGCCATAATAACGGACAACCTCCGCCCCATCTTATTCACGTCTTGTGCGGAAAAGGTGGTGGAGACTATGGTGCGAGATGGCTGTCCGAGTTTTTGAAAAATAAACAACGCATACGCAGACACCATGTTCGAGTTCCGCCCGCACTGGTCCACGAAGGCAGTCCTGCTTCAACTATACCATGAAATCCTAAGTCCCTTTGAATACCCCCTCAATGACAAGGCAGTACTCGCCCTCGACTTGAAGGGAGCTTTCGACAATGTCACACACAATATAATTCTGGCGCAGCTCTCCCAACCAACTGTGGACGCAACACGCTTCAATACGTCAGGCAATTTCTCTGCGAGCGGCAGTTGCATGCCCGGATTCAAGGTGAAGAACACGGCCCCTACCTATTACGCACAAGTGGTACTCCGCACCACAGGGCGCGGTCCTCTCACCCCTACTATTCAGTTTGACAACGATTAAACTCCCTGCTCAACTGCAGGATGTAGAAGGCACACAGCACGCACTGTATGCCTGCGACATCCCCATATTGGCTAAACACGAATCGGTAGGAGACATTGAAGCCAACCTGCAGCAAGCGGGGGAGATCTTGGGCTCTTACGCCCACCGCTGCGGCCTTCAATGATGCCCGGCCAAATCGGAATTCGTGCATATTTGCCCCTCGCCGAAGTGCACTACCAAAATCGAACTGTCCCTAGCAAACGGACCCATAACAGAGCACGATAAGATCATACTACTGGGTCTCTTCATTCATTAACACCCCCGAGTCAACACAAAACTGGCCAAAATGCGCAAGGTGAGTGACCAGATGGCCCACATGGTCCGCCGAGTTTCCAATAAACGTGGGGGTTATGGGGCAAACACGCCTCGAGGTGATTCTCCGTAAAATTTGCAACCGTCATCTCGACCTCCCGGTCAATACGTCCAACCAGTGCCTCCTCCGCCTGGAAGTGATCAGCACGTTCGCGCAACTCCGAAAATCGCATCTGACGAACCACTGCACAATACTCTTAAAGACGCCGTCGAACCGCTGCCTTTTAGGCCTACTACACATCCACTATGCAACACTGACGAAAAAGCGCGTCCGCATCCCCAAATATGGAGATACGACCAGCACGTGTGGCCTCTTCCGGCGTACATGACACGAGACGACCATAGCGATCGGCGCCTCGCGTGGGCGGAAGCTTTGAAACCCCATTATGGGAACAAACACGCAGTATTCTACGTGGATGCCTCGAGCCCGCACTATGGGGGTTGGTATACGGTGGCAGTCGTCCACAAAAACACCGCGGTGAACGGCCTTACGTTCAAAGCACAACCCATAACACATGCGGAAAAGGTGGCCATCGCGCCCGCCGCCGCAGATGAGGACTCGTGCGTAATCATTAGCGACTCGTGAATGGCCTGCAGGAACAACGAAAGGGGCTTTATTCCCTATTTTGCGCACCGCATACTTCAACACAGCAATTATTTCGGGGCACCGTGTCCCACTCGATAACACGGACTCCCGCGCACAAGGGTCTCTAGGGCAACGAAGCGGCTGACGCCGCTGCCCGCGCCCTCACTCTCCGAGCATCGCCCTCACCTCCCCTCGATGCGGACTGCGACCTGAATGCGGCTATTACCTTTAAGGCAATCACCCAGCATTACTAATTCGGCCATGCAATCTTTCTTAAGCAGTGTAAGGGCCTCACGAAGGCGGAGAAGCGTTTGCTCCTTCTGTTTACTAAAACACTGCTGTGCCCGGCAGTCCTAAGACATTTCGACCCTGCGTGCCCAGGGAAGTGCCCACACTATGAGGAAAAGTCTTTGGACATTTTCCACATGGCGTTTTTACGCCAGTCAACCCCACACCCTCCCCCTATACCCAACCCTACCCAGCAGAACTGGGAGGCGGCCCTGCTCGACTGCTCCTACCTGGCGAGCGAGGAGGCCCTGGTTGGCCGTGCCGTAGCCGCGGCTACAGTCCGTGGGCTCCTGTAATAAGGAGTCCTCCTAGGGTTTAAAGGAACGACCTCTTAAGGACTGCTTCACAGCCTTCCTGTAAATACTTCGACCAATAAAGTTTTTCAGCCAGTCAGTCTCAGCTCCATCTCACACGCTTTCCACCGCACCGAATGCACACGGCGCACGATGCACTGAACGTTATAACACTTGGGCCTTATACGGAACACCATATTGAGGGCGACAGTGATAGCGGAGGCGATTTGCCTAGATGTTTCGTAAACTTCAATAAAAAAAAAAGCCTGGGGGTCATGACTTATTCATACGTTCGGCAGAAAAAAAAGTTGTTTCAATGCAAATGTTGTCGTGTTAGTGCTGGGCAACACTTT
The DNA here is from genome assembly GCF_023375885.2 of Dermacentor andersoni. Taxonomy (NCBI): domain Eukaryota; kingdom Metazoa; phylum Arthropoda; class Arachnida; order Ixodida; family Ixodidae; genus Dermacentor; species Dermacentor andersoni. The sequence goes on along the minus strand of NC_092815.1, from coordinate 162,916,859 downwards.
TGTGTGAACAAATTGAAGTAGGTTGTGATCAGTAATAGTTCCATACATGAGATAACAAAGGCTGTAGATAACTAGCTCCTCTATCGGCAGTATTTTAAGACTACCGTACAGTGAGGGGATAGGACAATTACGTGGGGTCCAAATAATAAGGCGCATGGCATGGTTCTCCACCTCTAGCAATGTTGCGAAACGACAGTGACTTGTTACTTTTCAGGAAGTTATGATATATGTACTTCAGATGACTGAATGGGGGGCGGGGGGGGGGGGGCGCAACCGTAATATAGTGCACAGTGGGATCAGGAGGAAAATGTTTGTACTTTGAAATGAATTACAGCAATTACGTTGGCTCTCCTTGTTGACTTTACTGAAACATTTTGAACAATTTACCCCAACATTCTTCTGTCAAAAATCATACGGAGCCGCTGCAATCCCTCTTACATTATTCCAAAGCTAACTCCATCATCGTAAGCTGTCACCTTATCGTGAGTAACGGGAAACGCATCACGCATAGGCGGAAGTCTACCGAATTTGTTGAAAGCATCATATCTACTACAGCTGATGTCACGAGCAAAATGACACAGTGCTACCTACGCGATCCGTGTGAATTAATTTTCTATGTTATGTAAGGGGACTTGTCGGCTGCGAGCTATAATGCAACCTACCTGGCGAAATGGAAAGGGATGGGAAATGGAGCCTTCTGCTTTCCCGCATCGGCATCACGCACCATTTCGAATACCCACGTTGGAAGGAACAATGTATACTTCTTTTTTAATAGTCTGCTCAAAATGCCCCGGTTTGTTTGACTAAGCTTATAGCAGTACTTTTATAGCCTCCTTTGTCCACATCATGTGACATGCCATATTTGACGCAAGGATTGTGTGTACCTTCGTCCTTGTCCTATATGTGAACTGTCGTGGTGACGCATGGTGGGAAAGAAAAAGAGGTTACGCATGCAGATATTCTGTAATTTCTTACTCAAGCCCTCGTCGCGTCTTTGTACTGTCGTTCTCAGCAACCTTGCCGCCCAACACGAGAAGGGGAATTTCTCTAGAGTGCATTTCAACGTTATCTCTGCCCGCCCGCCCCCCCCCCCCCCCCCTCCTGCCCCGTTCGCACTAACGCCTTGTTGACATGTTTCACGTAGCACTAAAATCCGAAAGGCTCGTTGAAATGAAAATGACGTATTGGTGCCCGAATAATTTGATTGCTTCTTTCGTTGTGATGTATTTCCGGCTAATTATTTGTTGTGAGTGGAGCAGTCACTCGTATCTATTCTTGAGGTTACAAGTCACCAAATTGAGGGCGGTGGTCGTGCCGAAAGGACGCTGTCACCACCAGATAATATCGGTATTCACCCTTCATGAAATGTTTGTTCTCCTATACGGCACGCTACATAATAGAACTTAATAAAATATTTGTTTTACCAAGGTGTATTTTCCTGCCTTACAATTAGGCCAGGCAGAATATGAAGAATTGCATCATTTTTTCCCCATACACCGCAGCGCTGCGCTAAAACTCATTATCCGCTTGCACTTTCTGCCGAGTTTCGACTCTGCAGCCGGAATTAAAGTGACGCCGCGTCGAACAGCCTCCACAATTATCAATCACATCCATGGCTAGTTCGCTATGCGGCTAATTGTGCGCTCTACGATGAGACGACAAGTACAGGTACTGTGTTCTACTTTGTACTGTGTTCTGTTGCTCTTCCTTTCCTTTTTGCTCCCCTCCTTCCTATCTTCCATTTCTGTATTGCTGTCATCTCTCTTCAGAAGAGTAGGCAGGCGTTTTGCCCCTTCCGGTGGCAGTTGCCAGCCTGCTCCTCGCTTTCCCTTTCCTGTTAACTGTGCATATGTGTACATGTGTTCAAAACAAATAATAATAATAATAATTGCACTTTCAAAACAGCAGTGTTCGTTTTACATCCATTTTACAATGAATTGATTCCCCTGAAGACTGTACATAGTTTATGCGCCATTAAAAAGGTCTCGTTCGTGCTGAAACAGTCTGAAAGCTGCTTGTTAAAGTCACGGTAATCGGTCCATTCTCTAGGGAGACCCATTGTGTTCCCAGTAACTTCGCGCGGTTACATTTAGGAACATAAAAATAACATGGCAAGAACACTCATTATATCACAAATACGGAAGCAACGACGTGTTCTCGTTCCCGGCTAAATTTAGATGAAGCGAGGAATTCAGTCGAATATTTGTTGAGGTAGCAGAAGCATCACAGCAATACGTGCAGGTTACAGAGATGTAGATAAATAGGATGTCAATTGTTCCTAAGCGCTTCGTCACGCCAGTAGGCGTTGTACTCGTCATTATTACTCGTGGTTTTCATTTTTGGGCGCGCACGACACGCACAATTGAGAGGAATGGCTCGTGTAGCCATACATGGTGTTTCAGCGAACACGTTATAAAATTCTTAACGGGTTACCTGTGGCAGATAGCATCATTCTAGTTCATGAGATGGTCTACTCAAAACGGCGCACACTGATTGCAAAAAATGGAAATTCGTAATCGGGTAATTAACAAAAATTATCTAATTGCCTCTTTAACTAATTACCTTATGGCCCATATTTCAATTTGCAAGTTCCAGCCGTTGAGTGCGCAAGGCGGATCCACTTGGAATGAATTCTCAGGATGACACCAGTCTAGAGATATTGATTCGCGAACTTTGTGGTGAAGTGCATTGGCGTTCCAGTTACTTTTGTGCTTGAACTCATTATACGTCGTTTCTTTCTCAAGCCCCTGGCGTAAAGCGTATAATGCTATGGTACCTTCGTGTACACTACATCGAATCGGTTCTTTCGACGAGTACAGTTCCTTCACGCAAACAGGGCACCGCTGTGGAAGAGCAAACATTTCGCCATTAGACAGAATGTCTGTGTCAGACGCACCGTATGCCATGACAGGCTTAATTTCTAGACTAGACTGCCGGTAACGTCACTGCGCCTCTGCAAAAAAAGTAAAAGGTATTTTATTTTCCTCTTTCGCTGTTTCCAGTCGAGTGCGCAGGCTCTGAGGTCGGCCGACCCGAGGCCTAACTCCAAGCCAAAATAGCTGTGCTTTCTTGGCTTGACCAACGAGCCTGCGCGTGGCCATGGCAAGCGAGAGAGAGTGGCGATATATTTTCGCTTCGTTTCAGAACCCTCGGAGCTCCTGCTAGTGAGCCGGCATGTTGCGCAGCATCTGATGGCGTTGTCGCTACATTAAAGCAAGCTCGCGCTTGAAAGCACTATCGCAGGTCCCAATTCCAGAACGCGTGAACGTTAAGTTAGTTTTTTTGTTTATTTTAGTCAGCTATAAAATGTTAGCGCTTCGCAGCGACGTTCTGTGCCGCGCCCTTCTATACCAGTTGTTTTCTTTAGAATGTCCGAATTATTTAAAAGTTGCCTGTGGCACATAGTACAATTCTAACCCTTGATCTATTTTCTCGATGAGGCACCCAATAATCCTACGAGAAATTAAAATGCCTAAAAAACTAATTAACATATTTCCTCTAACTAACCTTTTGTTTCTTTATTTTACGGCACATGTTTATACCTACGAATTAAAACCGGTAAGTTCGCAAGGCGTGTCCACTTGGAGCGCCCTAGAAAAAGCTCGGTTTCTTTAACGCCACTTACGGAAAGCTTCTCCCCACGCAAACCTATTAGCACACAAATCGTTCATCAGGCCTAAACTTGAATACGGTTCCGCTATCTGGAGGCCGCATGAAATTTACCTCACTAACGCCCTTGAAGCCGTAGAGAATCACGTTGCTAGGTTCATTCCCTCGACCTATTCTTACAGCATCAGCGTATCATCCTTAAAAGCGGTATCCGGTTTACCACCTCTTTCGTATCGCCGTCGCACCGTCGGCATATCATTATTTCACAGAGTTTTCTTTTTCAGTCCTCTCGCCATCGCATCATAGATTTCACCGCCGGCATGAACATTACGTCGCATAGAGCATTCATTAAGTTTCACTCGCCCCAATATACACACTGTAACTTTATTGTCTTATTTTTTCCATCGTGAAGTTGTAGACCGGAACGGCCTTCCTTACGGCACCGCTGTCAACACCAGTTAACCTGTATTCACGGAAGAAGTGTCAGCGATTCTTTTATCTGAACTAATATTGTTTTAACTACTGTTGTAATACCACCCCTTATGCCATACCCCCGTGTGGGGTCTTTAAGCAAAGAAAATAAAGAATTCCGTGGACTGCACCAGTTTCGAAATAATAATTTTCAGTGTGTCCGACGGAAAGCATTGGTGCTCCAGTTACGTTTGTGCTTGAATGCATAAAGGGATGTTTTACTAACGGAAGCAACTGGGACTCCATTGCAATTCGTCGAACACTTAGAAGAGGAATATCTCGAAAATGGTGCTGTCCAGAGAATTTGTTCCAACTGAGTACTTCTTGTGAACTGACAGGCTATATTCCGTATATTTAAATATGTGCCGCAGTGTAATTATTTAAAAGGTAATTGCCATAATTACCTCACTTATTCAATTAAACGTTTTTATTTCTCGTTGAAGTTATGGCCGGCTCATCGAGTAATTTACATGAAGGGTTAGATTGTGATATCTGCACAGGCAATTTTTAAATTTTTTAGACCTTCTGAAAAAAAAAATTTACCTCCCGGTGTATAAATACATACCGGCTGATCATTTCTAGGCTTTAAAGAATTTTTACTAATTCCAGTACCTGAGCTAGATAATACCAAAATGTGGAAATTACTTCTAAATAATCATTTCACGGAACATACTACAATTTGGTGCTGGTGCTCGGCGCCAAGGCTTCCTCGACTTAGGGAGGCCTCCCGCCGTACGATGAAAATAATCATCTCCACATTAAAAGTTTATTCATCATCATAAGGATAACATCAGTTTCGAGATATTCATTGGGAAAGTATGCAACAAAATCATTGGGCGTTCGAGGTTCTCTCGTGTTTCAATCAATAAACTACCATTTTGTTGAATATAGGTGGAAAAACGCTGCATGTTTACGGCGGGCTTGATGGCACAAATCTCGAAATCCATGACATCCTCATGATTATTCTATGTGGCCATGCCTTTACAGTGCATCTATTTACAATATACAGTATATCGCAAATCCAGTAGCTACATAGCTATTACGAATTTCTTTTCTGCCCCACTATTTCAGTGGCCGAAGTCCCAGCGTTCTCCGTTGTACGCATGCCACCATTTCTAATGGATTTTAGTTCACCACTGTACCCACTCATTGTCCTGATCCCGCCGGTGAAATATTTGCGCGTAATATCGGACGAGATTCTGTGAAAACTTGTATTTAAATGGGGGTCATAACGCTGTGTTCGTAATATTAACCCACCCTGCGCGAAGCGGTCCTCCTAGCAAGCACACTGCTTTCAATATGCGCACACCCAGCTTAGTCTGTCGCTGACGATCAAGCCTAATATCGTGATTTGATTATGACGGTTAGAAACTCGCTCGTGCATACTTACGCCGTCCTTGTCCGATCTGCAACAAAAAAGACGGCGTTTATTTCACATGTGCGTAATTATTTCTGATTACCGAAGAGTGACCAGCATGCATTCAGTTTATTGCATGCGCCCGGGTTTCGCGCGATGCGCTCGATACCACGCTGCTCGGAGGTGGATTACTTGCGCCGACGGTATTTGTTGCGCTGAACAACTTGGTAACTGGATAGTACATGAAAGATCTTGTTTTTACGGGTAACATTTTTACGGTGCCGCCTCATTGACAGCTCTGATTAGAAGTATACGCCGTGCCATATACTGGCTTTTAACATCTCCTGAAGATGGAGTCAGTCAGTCACGAACTTTATTGAAGTCCTGAGGAGTTTCAAGCCGTTGGAGATCCAACGCGGGGACCTCCTCCGGCCGAAACCGTAGGCGACGCCCAAGTCGGGATGGGAACGTGGTAACGCTCCGCCTGTTCTTGGGCCCTCTGGACGGCCTTGAGTTGGAGTTTGAGGTCCGGGCTTTTGAGGGCTTCTTCCCATTCGGGCTCACTGGAGAGAGGGCCCCTTGGGAACACGGTATATTGCCATAGCATGTGCGAGAGTGAGCAGTAAAGTTCTGGGTATTCTGGGCAATTGGCCGGGATTTTTGAGTTGTAGTGGCTTAGTAGGCCTCGTGACGGATACGAGTTCGTTTGTAGCATTCGAAACGCGGCCGCCTGCGCGCGTCCGAGTTTGGCTTGCGGGAGCGGGAATTTGGTTCTGGCTTTTCGATAGTGTGAGGTGATTTCTTGGTATGTTAGCAGTGGGTCATTAAATTGAATGCCCAGCCCCTCGGAGGCCGTGGTACCATCGTGGCGGGCAAGTTCTCGCGCACGGTCATGGGCCGTTTCATTGAGGTTAGCTTTTTGCGGGTGAATGCCTTTCCCCATGAGCGGGGAAGCAGGAGAGGCACCGTTTGCTCTCTTTTGAGCTCGTTAGTAGTATACGCGCTACTTCTTTAGATACGTTGCCGCATTCGTAGGCCCGAATTGCAGCACGCGAGTCCGTGAAGATACGAGTAAATGTGGGATCTGCCATGGCGACGGCTACGGCTATTAGTTCTGCTTTAGCGCTGGTGCTTCTTTTAACCGATGCCGATGGATGGATGGATGGCTGAAAATGGAAACAAAATTTTTTTCGAGGGACCATTGCAGTGACATTGTAAGATGATGTTTATATTCAAATGGCAGTGCAAAGCTTTACAGGGTCAAATGTATGCCTTCGTGAATATGAGCACGTGTAAATGTACCAGAAAGCTTAACAATTGCCAGTGGCAGACAGGGCGATTCTACAGCATGAGGTGGTTTATTAGATTAGGCCGATAATATTGCAACAAATATAAGCCGGTGGCTCTTGAGGTTATGCTAATTTGCAGCGAATATGAAAACAGAAGCGATGTTGAGATAAGCTAGCTCAATGTGACGGTAAACACATGATTCTTGCAACTACATTTCCGAACATCACATCTCTTTTAAAAAAGTGTAGTGGCCAAGAACTCAAAACTGATGTTTCTATTAGAATAACTGGTAATAGAATAAGCCTTGCGAACTTCGCAACTGGAAATCGTCTTTAAGTCTTTAAGTGACTATAACTTTAAATACTGAGTTTATAGTCAACATTTTTTAATTATTGACTTATGCATCTTGTATTTTCCAGGAACTAATGTAAGTTTCGGTATTTATCTAGACGAAGGAGAAGAATTATGCTATGGGGTTAAAAAGAACGACCACAACGTCATATGACGAGTAGGGGTTTGTACCTACTGGCCCTAGCTATTAGGCAACTTTTGCTCCTTGATCCGTAGTAGAAGGCGTGATGACGACGGCATGACGAGAGTAAGACCACGAAGCCCTAATGACGAGGAGGGAATGACCACAACGGCATGACGGCCCGGAGCAGGTACCTAGTGGCGCAACTAGGGCCACTGGGCCTGCGTAAGAGGATAGATAGATAGATAGATAGATAGATAGATAGATAGATAGATAGATAGATAGATAGATAGATAGATAGACAGACAGACAGACAGACAGACAGACAGACAGACAGACAGACAGACAGACAGACAGACAGACAGACAGACAGACAGACAGACAGACAGACAGACAGACAGACAGATAGATAGATAGATAGATAGATAGATAGATAGATAGATAGATAGATAGATAGATAGATAGATAGATAGATAGATAGATAGATAGATAGATAGATAGATAGATAGATAGATAGATAGATAGATAGATAGATAGATAGATAGATAGATAGATAGATAGATAGATAGATAGATAGATAGATAGATAGATAGATAGATAGATAGATAGATAGATAGATAGATAGATAGATAGATAGATAGATAGATAGATAGATAGATAGATAGATAGATAGATAGATAGATAGATAGATAGATAGATAGATAGATAGATAGATAGATAGATTTCAAACGGCTGAAGTAAGCATAAAATGGGAATCGCATTTTTACACGCACGCAGCCTTCCCTATCCTTCTTTACAGTATTTGTACCCTATCTGCGCTACAATCAGCCTGTTTTCAGATGAACAACCAACAGGCCAACATCGTCACTCACATTGACTCCTTAGACAGTTCGTGCTTCACTGCCACCCACAAGTGTTTTGTTTCTCATTAATAGATGTCGTTCATCTCTCCCTAGTTATTTTCTCAGAAGCAATGTACAAGCCCGATCGCACTCGACAATTATTTAGAAAGTGTTTTTGGTTTTGTTCTAATATTTCTATGCGCTCGTTTTCTGCGGCAACGTTAAGTAGCCCATCAATTTTAGCTTGTGTTGTGATTGCTGCTTTCAGTAGAATAGCGAACAAGTGTCACGACGAGGTGAGATTATATAAGTTAGGGAGTTAGGCATTATATAAGTGGGTAAAATGCAGAGGAGTCGTTGTCTGTCAATAGAGGACCGCTCAACCAGTCTGCGTAGGCTTAAGAAATTAGAGAGCGAAGGAGTGGTGAGGATGGCAATATGCCACGACGTGCCAGTTCGCAGGGATCAACAGAATCTTGGTGGCACACGGCCGCGTGGGGCCACAGGCGTTCAAAGAGGTGACAGGCATTGGTGAAGTGGAGCAGTTTGCGAAGTAAGACCTTATGTTGTTTGCTGCAGACCGGGGAAAGAACTGCTACCGTAAAGAAAGCTGCTGCCTGTTCGCAGCATAATCTGGCCGGGGTGGTGCTGGCGACCGAGAAGACTAGGGTCTTGCTGTATAAATGTCCGAGCGTGCGTCTGTAACGCATGGCAACTGCACAGCTGAGGGACGAGGAACAGCAGAAACCATGCTTGTGCTCAACTGGCCCCGTAGAGCCGTGCAGTACTGTGAAAAGAAAAGCGCGTTCACTCCTAGAGAAGCTGGACACCGGCGGATGGCGTGGCGAGTGGTCCGCCACTGACTCGCAATTGTCATCTTGCGCTTAGAATTAGACATCTTGTCGATGCTGCAAGTTAACCGTAGCGTAGGAGAATGGTTTACCTCGGGGGCACACAGTAAAACCACAAATGAGGCAGTGAAGGGAGACAAGTTTCGCATCTTTGATATCAGAAGGGCAGAGAGCAAAGTTAGTTTTGAAGAAAGACTCAGGAACATGGATGAAAGGAAAATGGGCAGATAAAGTGCACAAATATCTGTACCTCAAAGCTCCAACAAAGAATAGAGGAAGAGGTCATGAAAGAAGCTGGCATTACAGGGTAATTGAAAGTATATATAGACAACCAGTATTCATCAAAAAGAAATTGAGAGTAACAGTAACACCACTCATTTGCAAGAACAGCAATAAATAGTTTAACAGGGAGAAAGTCGCAGTTTTACCTGAAAGGCGAAACATCAATTGCGATAGCAAATTTTTATACCGCTACGTCAAGTAAGGACCGTAATTTTATGGGAAGTATACACTTTTAAACATTTCCTTGCTATATAAATTAACGAACATACTGTCACGCTCGCACAAACAAACGTGAACACATTTCGGTCAATGACCACGGACACTAGGTCTCAAGGCACTGAGATGAGAAACCGCGGCCGCAGGAGCGAGCGAATTGACCTTCTTGCTACCTCTCACTTAAACGCAAACTCAGTGACGAGAACGCAGCGCACACGAAACTATCGGCATTCGGCACACTCCGTCCCCATCGCAGATCGCTTTCAAAATAAAGCTCGCGCAGCGCTTCCATACGTACCCACCGCCGGACTAAACCCGCCCTCCCATCCACCCTCTCTCCCCTTCTCCGGCGCCTTGCACGCGATGGGAGATGGCGAGCTTCCTCCCCGCTTTCCTCACTTGCGTGTGTAAAATCGAGTCACCATCGTCAACTAACCCTTGCACGCTTTCACTCGCACATAGGTCATACGGTGCTCAGTGACGATGTCATCGCAGTTGGACTTTACATACAACATCACACTGACGCCGATGGCCACGGCGAGAATGCACTTGTAGTGTCCGTATAATTGCTGTCGCAAAAAAATTTACCGTAAAACAAAGGACCTCGGTATTTGAAGGCCCAGGTGCTTGCTCAAGAACAAAAACATACCGCGGCAAATAGTGCCAACAGTATGAGGTACGTGGCTGCACATCTTAATCAAATGTGTAGTTATTTAACCAGCGGGATCCCCTATATACCTCCATCTTCCATAAGCGTTCGGATTGAAACCGGATGGTAGCATTAATTTATCGTTATAAGCAAGATGCGTTATCATATTGGTTAAAAAAAGAAGGAAAGAAATTCGTATTACTTTGGCTGTCACAGGCATACGTCACAAGGTAGATATAGAGGCTTTAAGGAACACAGGAAAGATTAAAAAGACACACCAAATGCTAGTAGGATAAATATCTTTGTTATATTTGGTTAGTTCAGGCCGGCTAGGTGATTATTTGTCACCACCCTTGTACCATCAGAGGCGAGCCAGAGGGTCGGAGAACGAGTCGGGTGTTCTGCTGCGCTGCACCAAAGCACTACACGAGTGGCGTAGTTGGCGTGAAAGGGCTGTGCGTAGGCCACACCCAGTAGTTCGCAACTTCGTTTCTGGGGAATTCCACGTGCGCCGGAAAGCACTGGACTGCGACGTCAGAGCGTTGCTCACGAAGGGAACGCAACTTGGCAGCGAGACGGTGAGGAAGTGGGCAAACACGCTCGTCCAACGTGAACTGGTGAAGTATGGGTATGGAGTAGCAGAAAATCGAGGTGCTCGTGATGTGCGGCGACTCGGCGATGAAGTGTGCCACCACGCGAAGCGCGGCGAACCCGGCCGTGGTTGACGATGCCCGGTAACTCCACCGGCGTCGCCTATGGACGCCGGGGTCCGGCGCGACACACGCTGTAGCCGTGGAGCTGTACCCGCTAGAGAAGAGATCTATTCTATACCAACCAGGGTTGTCGTGGACGTTCGCCGCGGCAAATCGGAGGGTGACGCAGTAGAGGGTGCGGAGCTTGGTTACGACTTCCAGTAGGTTAGTACGCACTTTAGGTAGTGCACGTAGGCCGGTAGCGAGCCGGCCTAGGTGCGCAAGGAGCCGAGCCACCGAATAACATGCTGTCGTAGAGTTGGAAGGGGCACTCCACAGGAAAGTTTCAAAATGCAGGCAGGAGCGACAGCAAGGGGCCAGCTCCCTGTCTACCTTGTAGGCACTCAAAGTGGTTTAGTGAGTGTAAGTCAACGTTGAGCGAAGGGGACCGCGCGCCAGCCTCTGTCGGAATATCACCCACGCCCGACGTGCGCGACAGCCCGCGGCACATGCAGAGAGCATTCAGGTGATCCTGGAATACAACGAAGTGTCTTCTTGGCAGAACACTTGTTTCTGTGCACTGTGAATTTTTGGTAAAATCTTCGCCTTTCGAGGTGCCTCGCCTCCTCGTCTTGCGTCCATGGACGCGGAGCATGCCAGAGGCCCGCCTGGCCAGAAGTCATCACGGCCGTCAACCGCAAGGAAGCGAGTTGGCTCCCCCAGTGACACCGAAGACACCGAGCTGTACTCTATGTCGGAAGACGACTCATCCGACAGCGGCTTCATACCCGTCCGGAGTAAGAGGGCGAGGAGAAAAATCGTCAACGCAGTGCCGTCAACTCCTGCGAGCACAATGACTGTGAAGTCAAGGCCTGCGCGCTGGGCACACGTCATCATCATTATGCCGGAAGAACCGTCAAGCAACCTACGATTGCTGAACAGCTAAGCTCTATCCATTGTTCTGGAATGTGCGGTGCCGGATCAAATTAAAGACATAAGAATATATCCACGCAAGAATATACTCGCCATAGACGTGTACATTGCGAGTGCGCTTGGAAAACTTCAAGAAATCACAGAGCTAGACGGAATCATAATGCGCCCCTTTATCCCGATCGACGACACATCCATAGCCGGTGTGATTTACGATATTGACATTGCCATTCCCAATGATGACTTACCTAGCCTCATCAAGCCGGCATACGAAGGCATGATCATTACGCAAGTGCGCCGCCTTAGGAATAAGCACTGCGTAAAAGTAATATTCAAGGGCGATTGTATCCCATCCGACGTTAAAGTCGGACATTTTCGACATCCGGTTCGACCATTCATCCAGAAGCCGCTTCAATGCCATCAGTGTTTCAGGCTAGGACACGTCAAGGGCGTGTGTCCCAACTCGCTACTGTGTCGCCGTTGCGCTGAACCTCATGCAGAACAGATCTGCGGGGCCACGGTCCTGAAGTGCGCCAACTGTAGCGGCCCTCACGCGGCCTCGTCGAAGGACTGTTCCTGCATCAAGAGGGAGCGCGCGGTTCTCAAGCAAATGGCCAGAGACAATTCGCCCCACAGGGAGGCAGCCGAAGTAGTCCGGCGTCGACGTAGGCGCCATCGTACGTCGTCGAAGAAGGCGCATGCACGAAGTGACAGTACCCACTCCACTGGGGTGCTAGTTAGTCACGCGGCGAAAAGGCCCACCACTTCCACGAAGGAAGCAGAAAAGACTCTATCTTTAGAGGAATGGCCTACGCTACCGAGCCGCTCCCTTGCGAAGGAACCTCAGAAGGTCGGGGCCCCACCTGATCCTCCTCCGACCATGGATGATTCACCTAAAACGGACCGTCAAGTCATCTCGGTGCTACGTTGTCTCATGGAGGCCATTCGAGCAACATTAGTGGACATGGGGACACCTTCTGCTCAAAACGCACTTAAAGTGCTGGACGCCTTAAGCCCAGTATTTGCATCCCTCAACTAGAAAGATGGCTACTCATACCCCATCCTTCCGGAAAGAAGTCAAGGCAGCGTCCGTCATCCAGTGGAACGCTAGAGCGCTAATATCAAGAATTTCAGATTTTCGTCAGTTTGTGTACACCAATGTGTTTCCACTCATCGTCATTTGTGAGCCCAACTTGTCGAAACCAATAAGACTGTCAGGATACGAATTTATCATGTCATCAACAAATGGTGCATGCAGCAAAATCGTCATTTTTGTTCGTCGTGAACTCACCTATGTTTTGCAACCAAGTGCGCCCCACGACGACAATCAATATATATGCATCACAGTTAAAAAGAACAAACTCTTGTTTACTCTCATAGGCGTGTATATATCGCCTTCCAGCAATTTCGATACCAAAAGATTTGCGCTTATCTTGAGTGTTTGTCCCGCCCCAAGGTTCATCATAGGAGATTTCAATGCACACCATCCAGCATGGGGAACTACAAGGACAAGTGCAAGAGGACGAACATTAGCAAGCATCGCCCACAACTATGGCCTTACTCTCCTGAACGATGGTAGCCCCACCTTTCTTCGAGGCGTGACATACGGCAGCTGCCTCGACCTTGCTTTCGTCTCCAACTCTCTCGCCAGATGTGTGAAGTGGTTTCCACACATTGAGACACATGGGAGTGACCACATTCCCACATATCTGAGCATCAAAGGCTTGTCGTCTAGATCAGGCGCACGGAATACCATTCGGACGATTCAATGGGCCAACTTGAAATCTGAGATGGAAGATGCCTGCCGCGAGGGCCTACCATCTGGGTTCGAGCAGACGATTCAAATTACGATGCAAAACGCCACTCGCCTGATGACGATCTGTTCCACGCGAAATTACTTCGACATAGAATTAGAGCGACTTCGTGCGCTTCGTCGTCGTGCGGGAACGTCGATAGCGGCGTACAAAATCAATTCATGACCTTAGGGCAGCCAGGAGGATGAAAAAGAAGATTCAGCGTCGTATGGATAGATTAGCGGCGGAACGTTGGGCAACGTTTTGCCAGACCCTCGACCCCCGCAAGCCACTGTCTCACATTTGGAAAACGGTGCAAGGTCTGCGTTGCCTTCCGCAACGGCGTTTTCCATTCAAGGCGCTAGCGCTTTTCCAAGGGCGGCAACACATCGATGTCACAGAAGACGTTTGTGCACGGATCGCAGACCAAGCGACTCGTCCAGATCCTCCAGCCCGAGCTGACGTCCCCCATTCCCGTGATTGCCGCATGGACCTTCCTTTTACAATGGAGGAGCTCGAAGCGGCTCTAGCTATCTGCAGGCGCTCATCATCTCTAGGTCCGGATGGTATATCATACGGGGCCTTATGCTATCTCGGAGAGTCCGCACGGATAGAATTGTTGAGCCTTTACAACTTATCATGGCAGGAGGAAAATGTTCCTGACGAATGGAAAGTAAGCCGCCTGGTGCCACTCTTAAAGCAGGGCAAATCCCCATTAGAACTCACCTCTTACCGCGCAATAGCGCTGGCCAGCTGTGTAGGAAAGATAATGGAACGGATGATTCTTGGCTGCCTGGAATGTTACCTTGAACACTACAAGATTTATCCGACTTCCATGGCTGGTTTCCGACGTGACCGCTCTTCCATCGACAATGTAGTTGATCTCGTTTCATATGTCCAGCACGAAAGGTCCCGTAAGCGTTTATCTGCAGCTTTATTCTTAGATGTGAAAGGGGCGTACGATAACGTATTACATGATGCCATTCTCGACGCCCTTGCGACGGTTTGCCTAGGTGGTCGAGTTTTTTGTGGATTGCAGGTTACCTATCTGCAAGATCATTCTTTGCGTTAACTGACGATGGACCAACTACGCGACGCTATACCAGCATGGGCGTTCCTCAAGGCGGTGCTCTCAGCCCGACGCTATTCAACCTCGCTCTTGTTGGACTTGATGAATACTTGCCAACTACCATCAAAATTTCAATATACGCTGACGACATCTGTGTCTGGACTTCGGCAGTCACACGTCCTCAGATACGTGCGCGACTTCAAAGAGCGGCCACTTTGACAGTGAACTACTTGCATAAACAGGGTCTCAGCATATCACCAGAAAAATGCGCACTAGTTGCATTTACTCGCAAACCGATGACGCCTTATGTCATCTCAATCAATTGGCGGACCATTTCCTATGTCCGAACCCACAGATTCCTTGGCATAATTATAGACCGACGCCTCTGTTGGAGCCCGCACGTGGCCTACATGAAACGGCGCCTGACAGCAACTTCCCAGTTGTTTAAATACTTGACAGGAAAGACGTTGGGGATGTCAATAGACGCAATGCTTAAACTTCCCCATCTTTCATCGCCCCCATCCCTCTCCCATGTGTAGGGTAGCAAGCCGGTTACGCTAAACTGGTTAACCTCCCTGCCTTTCCTTCTCTACTTTTTCCTTCCTTCCTTCTACAGAGCTTTCTTTCTCGGTTTTCTAAGATATAGTCTACCTGTACTGAACGACATCTGCAAGACAAATATTCGTGTTCTGCAGGCAGCACAAGCTCGAGTACTCAGAGTCTGCCTTGGTTTGCCCAGATGCACGTCAACAGAGGCAACTCTTGCGATTGCTCGGGACCATCCAATGCGAACTCACATTACGGTGCAAGCCCTGAGAACGCACATCAGGCATTTTGCACGTGCCCCCTATCACCACCTTGCAGCACTACCTTCAGACAGGCACCAATCACCATTCTCTAAAGCTATCATCAAGTACAACGACAAACTTCCCTCGGGCTTCACCACTGCATCTAAACCATCGATACCCCCTTGGTGCCTTATCAGCCCCATAGTCCATCTCAGTGTACCAGGAATCGGGGAAACGGGTGAACTGTCGTCGCCTGTGCTGAAACAACTGTCTCGGCTTCTTCTGCACAAGAGATACCCGGACAGTGAACACAATTATACTTATGGTTCCACAAACATCCAGTGTTCGTACGGTGCTGTGGTTTTCCCAGCAAAAGCTATTACCATCAGCTTTAGGACTAACCACCCAACAACATCGACATCTGCTGAACTAGCTGCTCTTCGCGCTGCACTTCGTTTCGTCAATCGGGAGCCACCTCGACAATGGTCAATCTTCAGTGACTCAAAGGCAGCCCTACAATCTGTACTATCAGCTCTGCGTCGTGGGCCATTCGAACAGCTCGTATTCGATATTAGATGCCTACTCTATACGTCACAGGAGAAAGGACACCACCTGACGTTCCAGTGGCTGCCCAGTCACTGCGGCGTCACTGGAAACGAAGACGCCGATAATGCCGCTCGGGCAGCTCTTGAAGACCCACAAGAAGAGAGCATACCGCTTTCACGATCCGACGCAGCTAGCAGACTTCGAGTGTTTGCACAGGAGATCACGCTCTCTCTATGGTGCACACCAAACAGCCAGACCAACCAGAGCAACCGCCAATACCACCTTCCCTCTTTGATGTGTCTCTATATGCCAACTGGACTCCGCCAAACAGAGGCGACTCTGCTTTATCGCTTATGGCTAGGGGTGGCTTTCGCCAAATCTTACTACTTCCGCATTGGAATGGCCGACAACGCTCTCTGCAATGCCTGTCTTTGCGAAGAGACGCTGGAACACATTCTGTGCGACTGTCCTCAATATAATGTTCAGCGACAGTCCCTGGCATCTGTTCTAGCGCACCTTGACACTAGACCATTGTCCCTCGACATGATTTTCACATGCCGCCGACGGAAGACATCGCAGGTGAAGGCGACGAAGGGACTACTTCGGTTTTTGAAAGAGATGGGATTGGACAAGCGGCTGTGACAGTGATATCACGTACCATGCCAGATTGATGGACTCCAACGGACGATGTGTGTGTGCTGTGCTATGTGCTCTGTCTCCCTCTCCCCCTTCCCCATCTTTCATCTCCCCCATCCCTCTGCCATGTGTAGGGTAGCAAACCGGTTAAGCTAAACTGGTTAACCTCCCTGCCTTTCCTTCTCCACTTTTTCCTTCCGTGCTTCCTTCCTTCAGGTGACCCTGGTCGATAGCCTGCCACTGAAAGACGCGGACACAGTCCTGGGAAAAGGAGCAGTTGTTTTTGAGGCGGCCAAGGCAGCACAAACGGCAAAGGCACTTTTCCAACGGTAAACTTCCGTGCTTGCCCTTTTTGATCTATGCATTTACAAACACATGGACGCGCCAGGCGCCATTCTGCCATTGCCGTGAAGTTGTGTATAAATTTCATGGGCGATAACATGGTCACCGGGCACCGTGTGCTGTATGTGCGATTGAAAGCGTGCGAGTGTGAGCCGACGATGGTCGGCCAATCTCACGCGAGCTAAGCAGAAAAGTGGGGAGGATGTGGGCTCTTTTCTATCGCGCCTAAGCCACCGGGGGTAGGAGGGGGAGGGGGGTTCTACTCTAGCAGCCGCGCGGGTTCTAGCTTAAAAGAGATCTGCGATGGGCATAGTGTGCGCGAAGTGCTGATAGCTTAGTGTGCGCTTTGTTCTCATCGCTCGGGTCGCGTTGAAGTGAGAGAAAGCAAGAAGGTCAGTTCACTCGCTGCTGCTGCTGCGCTTCCTCGCTCCAGCGTTTTGGCAGCAAGTGTGCGCGCTCATCATGGGAGCCGTGTTTGTTTGCTTTGCACGCCTGACAGCATGCATATTGATTTATTTAGTAAACGAATGTTTACAAGTATATACAGCTGATAAACCTATTAGCTTTACTTCGTACATATGTCTACTAATTTGCTATGACAATTGAACTTCAGGAGTGTTTCGGTCGAGTGCGTGACTTTTCTTTTTGGTGGTGGTAACTGACACAGTAATAGAATGCGGAAAAAGTATGAGAATATTCTGCCTCTTCTAGATTTCATCACGACAATAGAAATGACCACTAAAAAAGGTAGGTGGCCTAGTAAATTTTGCGCACAGAAATATACAAGAAAACGAACGCGCAGTAACTCGCAGAGCTTACCCTTCTACTGATGTTCGAGGAGAGGAAAAAGTAATAACTCGTTGGAGCAAAGTCATGTGCATATACCAGTGGAACGATGCCATCTGCAGCTGTGAGAGATAAATAGGAGCAAAGAACTGACATTCCAGTCACGCGGCATAATGGAAGTAATTTTTTTCGGTACTTGAATGGGTTTGCGGTGCAGCAGGGAAATAGCATCTACGAGCTTAGGACTGTGTGTCGTATTGGTGCCGCAACTCACTGGAGGGCCGAGTTCCAAATGCTGCCCCTGAAGGTTAAATCAGTCGCAATAAAGAAATTTCATTCATTATTCTGGGATCTTTCTCGCTGCGACCTAATTGTAACCAAACGCATCCATATGATGTCCTTGCTTTTGGCAGAGGCCGAAGCTTTCATGGTTTTGTCCATATATTCTGTATGCCCTTGCGGTATGTTTGAAATATTTAGGATATATATTTCCCTCACTCTGAGGATGGAAAGCCGCATTGTGCAACTCTCAATAAATCAAACCTTGGTGCGCACTAAACCGCGCAACATTTCTACGTCTTCAGCCCGACTGGCGCTCAGTGCGCATGATGGCTACCGGTGATATTACACTTCTTCCAGGATTTTTTAAAAATAAGTTCCATCATAACTTTGCAGCCTCGCAGAACGACAGCGAAATTTTTTGATGGGAATGTTATACTGGTTTACTTTCACACCCCACCGATAAATGCAATACGCAATAAAGTTGCAATACATATACTGCTATTATCAAACCTGCCAAAAACAACTTCAAAATCTACTACGCGAGAAGTACGTCATACAAAAAGGTAGTTTTCCTGCAGCATGTCTGCACGTTGCTAAAGCAAGAAGGCACAGTGGACCGCCCATCATCCCACACAAATTGCCTGGCGCAACGGTTCAACCGTACTCTCCGCGACATGCTTTCCATGTATGTCACCTCGCATCATTCCAACTGGGACTTCGTTTTCCTGTTCATAACATACGCCTACAACACCGCCAGACAAGCCACAACCTGACTATCTTCGGCTTTGTTTCTCTACGGTCGCGAACCTTCGTGTACCTTCAACACCATATTTTCCATGTCATACTGATGCTTCAGAATGCACTCCGGTTTCCACCTTCGTTAAGCATATCGTGAAATGTCGGAAGCTCGCCCCCTCGCTCACCAGCGCAGACCGATCCCGCCGAAAGCTTAGACGTGACGACGGCCGACCTGCTCCTATCTTCCCGACTGAATCCCTTGGATGACTCTGGGTTCCGCATACGTGTCCTGGCCTCTCTTCCAAACTACTACCGAAGTTTGGTGGTCCTCATCACGTCATTGCCCAAACTTCACCCGTCAACTACATCGTCGAGTCACTGACGCCCCCAAGTAACCACCGTCGCCGGCGACATGAAATTTTTCATGTCGACAATGATGACAGCCTTATTACGACAGCCTGATTATGAGCCTATCATATCGTCATCGCCGTAGGTCGCCAGGCTGGCTTCTTGTTCAGCCGAGAGGCGATTATAAGTAAGAAGAATGGAACTGAAAAGTCCCGTCGGGATCGCGTGTGGCGCGGCCAGCTCGCAAATCTAGCGGATCTATCGTTGCTGCCGCTGTGTTTCTGGCTACCGCTTGATGAGTCCAATAAACCTCGTCACACTACCTATAATTTAAAGTATGTGGACTTTCTGTTCTGATCCCGTGAGTAGAAGCTGCTCAGTGAACAGAGGCGCTGCCAAAAGACTTTCTAGAGTTAGAAGAACAATGGAGAATGTTTTATTGAACTAAATAGATGCACAACAGTACTCTGGCAGCATCCACGGTAGTTCCGTGACCACAGTTGCGGTACCACCGTGGAAGCTCATGGGGTGCCTATCGTAAACTCTATATATATCCGCCGTTCAGCGCTACAACCAAAGTTTTACTTCCATTCTGTAAATAAGGAAGTGATTTCAAAGTAATGGGATTCGAGCACGCAAGAATGAATGCTTTATAATTTATCCACATGCCACCGCGATCCCCGTTACATCGTTAGCGGCTTCTTGCGCAAGTACTGGAGCACTTGCGATGAATTCGCTAAAAGTGAACATTCTTTAATATTGCTTCCTGGGCAATGTTCTTTTTTTATAATTTGAAGCAAGAGCTCTCCACAATTACATACGCGAAGTTTACGAATACCATTGTTCCCCACGCAATTCTGGCGAAACGGCTCCTTTTAAAATAGATGGTCCTCGCCTGAAGACGATGACGGTTTGCATGAGGGCCCTAATTTCTCGGAAGCACTCGTAAAAACTTTCTTTTCGTAGTACAAGCCTTGCGTCACTTATTCTAGCGAATAATTACGGTCCGCGAGCTACATGAGAAAAGGCAAATCCAGGTTCCGGCTGGAATTATTGAGCTGCATTGCACAAAGAGTTGCACATTGCATGCAGAATAACTTTATTGGAATTTCAGAGTTATTAAAATTAGTGTACTGATGGTCTCCTTAACTAATTATTTATCGCACATAATGCAATTTATTGTATGGGGTTAGTGAGATATCAAGGCACGCTGGCTTGGGAGTAATTTTGAAACAAACATTATTACTTTTACTTTATTGCGCCGTTAAACCTGAGGCAAACAGGTCGATTGTTCAACAAAATTTTTAAAAGAATGCCTTTCTATCCAGTTAAGGGCAATAATGTATGGAATAACAATGACTCTCCTCTCTCATTCGGGAAGGCGAATAACAGAACCGGTGCCATCCTCAATATTATTTGCAATTGGATGCTAGTTGCGAACTCACCGGCACCATTGGCTAATTGCAATATGTGACTTAACGCAATTCGTTATCGAATAGACTGCCAAAATATTTATTTAACAATAAATTATGCTTTTCGATTTCATGCGGAAATCATGTTCTTCCATTTCAGGAAGAGCAGTTTAGTTTCCGCACGTAAGTTTAGCTATTGGCAGTTGTGCTACTTGTCGACCTTTACGATTATGTAAAACTCAACACTCATGTGCATGATATACAATATTATCCTATTCCAGGCCCTGCAAAGTTTCACGCCGGCTCACCGAGGTCACATGCGGTGTCAGCCCGTTGAATGGTCGCTCGTCATGTTCAGTGTATTTTTACAAGGTCGTGCATGTATCCTGTCTTAAGCCGTCCGTTTCAGCCTACAACCCTTCCCTACTCTAAGCTCTTGGCTTCATGTGTTACAGGCCATGCTACATTCTACACACACACACACACACACACACACACACACACACACACACACACACACACACACACACACACATAGCTATCTGTATATATATATATATATACAGTAAAAGAAACAAAGGCGCACACTTACGAAAATTGCATTGTTTGTGTTTTAACGCTGCGGACGTGGCACGGCCTTCGTCAGAAAAAAAACCACGGCCGAAACGTTAAAACATGTAAGTCTGCGCCTTCGTTTCTTCAACTACATATGTACAGGACCTAGAGAACTTTCACTTGAATTGTGTGTGTGTGTGTGTGTGTGTGAGTGTGTGTATATATATATATATATATAAATATATATATATATATATATATATATATATATATATATATATATATATATATATATATATATATATATATATATATATATATATATATACAGTAAAAGAAACAAAGGCGCACACTTACGAAAATTGCATTGTTTGTGTTTTAACGCTGCGGACGTGGCACGGCCTTCGTCAGAAAAAAAACCACGGCCGAAACGTTAAAACATGTAAGTGTGCGCCTTCGTTTCTTCAACTACATATGTACAGGACCTAGAGAACTTTCACTTGAATTGTGTGTGTGTGTGTGTGTGTGAGTGTGTGTGTATATATATATATATATATATATATATATATATATATATATATATATATATATATATATATATATATATATATATATATATATATACATAGAGAGAGAGAGAGAGAACGCAAATTATATTTACAACATGTATACAGAGAAGCCACTGCCAAGGTTGCAGATTAACTGCGATCACGAACGGGGGCGCTTTTTCGATCGTCCTCTTCGTCGTCCTCCGGAGCGCATTCTTAGAAAGTGGTAATGGACTGTAACATATGACCCCCGGAGGTCGGAGCGCCGTCTCGGCGCTTCGACAAGGGAAGGGTTGAATGCTGAAACGTATGGCTTGACACGACAGAGATAGAGAGAGAGAAGAAAGGGGAAAGGCAGGGAGGTTAACCAGATGGGTAGATCCGATTTGCTACCCTACGCTGGGGAAAGAGGGGAGGGGGAGGTAAAGTGATAGCAAAGTAGAAATAAAGAAAGCAGCATAGACATACAATGGCAGTCAAATAGTGTCACCGCATACCGTCAGCACATAGCACAGCAGCACTTGCAGCACTATAAGCATCTGTTCAGGCTACTGCCGCTTGTCCATTTCTGTTGCACTTAAGAAGTGCAACAGCGCCCTCGTCACCCTCCGCTGCGATGGTTTGTGATTTTTAAATTCTAAAATAAGTTCCTCTGTTATAGGTCTTTGGTCGAATCGTGCTATCGCGATTTCAAGCGATCGTCTCTGTAAATTGTAGCGAGGACAGTCACAGAGAAGGGGTTGAGTCTCCTCGCTACCACAGTCATCACACGAGGCCTCGTCGGCCCATCCGATTCGGAAGGCAAATGACTTAGTGAAGGTCACCCCTAGCCATATTCGACAAAGCAGGGTGGCTTCACGACGGCAGAAGCCAACTGTAATGCAAAGGCGTAGAGAGGAGTCTAGGTTGTGCAGCCGGTAGTTTTGAAAGCTTCCTGCGTTCCACAAGGGGAACGTGATGTCAAGGATGAGCATTCGAAGTTTTCTAGCGGCATCTGTCCTTGATAACGGTATCGGCTCGTCTTCGTCGCCTTGAAGAGCCAACCGAGCAGCGTTACTGGCGTGTTCGTTCCCTGTGACACCACAGTGACATGGAAGCCACTGAAATGTCACGTGGCGTCCTTTCTCAGACAAGGTATGGACTAGTTCTCTAATCTCGAATACCAGTTGTTCGTGTGGTCCACGCCGCAGGGCTGATAGCAAAGACTGCAGTGCTGCCTTCGAGTCACTGAATACTGACCATCTTCGAGGTTGTTCTTGGATGACAAGATGAAGTTCAGCGCAAGGAGCTTCAAGTTCCGTAGCCGTCGGTGTAGTTGGGTGGCACGTCTTGAAACTGATGGTGGTGGCTTTCTCGGAAAATCACGGCAACAGAGGAACACTGGGGAGTTGTCGAACAATCAGTATAGATACGTACGTGGTCGGCGTACTTCTCGTGCAAAGGAGCAGAGTTAGTTGTTTAAGAGCAGGTGATGACAGCTCAGATATTGTTCCTGATTCCTGCTATGGTGAGGTGCACTGCAGGTCGAGCCATACACCATGGAGGAATTCATGGCTTAGTTGCAGGGAAAGCGGGTGTAATAATCCGAAATTGTAGCACAACATGGTGCCTGCGGCCTTTCTGACGGTAGTGTTGCCAGATTATGCAAATTGACACGTGCAAAGTGCCTAATGTGCGCTCTCAACACTTCCACCACAATGTATGTTGGTATGGGGTGGTCCCGGGCGATTGTAATAGTCGCGACAGTTGATGTGCACTTTGGCAGACCAAGACAAACCCTGAGAGCCCGAGCTTGTATAGCATGCAGAGCACGAAGATTTGCCGGGGAAGTTTTGGTCAGTATGGGGGGGGGGGGGCAAGCTGTATCTCAAGAAGCCCAGAAAGATAGCCCTCTACAATTCCAACATTGCATTCCCCAAGTCTTTCCGCCTGAAACTTGAAAAACTGGGAGGTCGCTGTCAGACGATGTTTCTAGTAGGTCACGTGCGGGCTCCATGAGAGATCTCTATGAATGATTATGCCAAGAAATCTGTGAGTCTTCTCGCAAGTTATCTCACAATGGCCAGATAAATTCATTGTAAATTCAGGGTGTCATTGGTTTCCGAGTGAATGCCGTCAGTGCACATTTGCCTGACGAGATTTCAAGACCTGGATTGCGGAGGTGTATAGCTGTCAGAGTAGCAGCTTTTTGAAGTCTTGCACGTATCTGAAGACGTGTCACATTTGAAGTCCATTTACATATGTCTTCTGCGTACATTGATATCTTGATCGCTGCTGGCAGATGCTCAACGAGACTAATGAGTGTGAGGTTGAATAGGGTGGGGCTCAGTACACCGCTTTGAGGAACACCTTGGTAGGCGTAGTGTCGTGCGGTAAACCACACGGCTTGACGCGCGACGCACGTATGACATAGGTAGTGGGCACTCAAGATGACGAGCGGACATCTGACGGGGTGATGTGGCATGTGACTTTGCTAAGCTAGCGTAAATGCTGATAGGGCTCGGAGTACCAGGAAATAAGTTTCGAAGATAGACCGACGTAGCGCCAAGGCATCCAAAGAAGGACCAAGGAGCCTGTTTGGAACTGAAGGGTTCTGTGTTCTTCTGAGTCAATTGCGAGGCAAAGAGATGTGACGAGCCGTTTGAGTACGAACAACGTCGCGACCCTATTCTACAGAAGCGTTTGTAGTTGATGAAAGTCGGGTCTCAAAGGGCAACGTGAGGTGGCTGCCAAACAAGAGATGAAAGGGGGATAGCCAGTGGGTTCGCGGCGGGACGAGTTGTATGCGAATTTCACATAAGGCAAACTTTTGTCCCAGTCACGGTGATCTACTGAAATAAACATGGATAACATAGTGATGAGTGTGCGGTTGGGGCCTTCTTTAGGTTCATTAGTGGTAGTAGGAAATAGTTAATATGCACGGTGTGCAACGTGAGAGAACAATATCGTAGACAACTTGTGAACGAAAAGACCTACCCCGCTCTGTCTGCTGCTGCCGTTAAGTGCCGTGGTGGAGGATGAAATCATGAAGCAAGAACTCTGCAACGTCAGCGGCGCAACTGGTGGTGAGTGCCCGTGTGATGGCGTATTGCGCCGCGTAGTAATTAGCTACGGCGATCGACTTATACCCCGAAGAGACGTCGGAAATTGTCCAGCAAGATCAAGGCTGAGGAGGTTGAACGGACTAGTCGGAATGGCTACAGGCTAAGTGGGCTGGCAGGCTGCAAGGACGAACGCTTGCGGCGTTGGCAAGGCTCTAAACTAGCAGCGTGCTGACGCAAAGAAAGATGAAGACCTGGCCAGAACGGACGCCGCACGCGTTCGTACATGCGGAACACTCCGAGGTGGCCAGCTGTTGGGGCATCGTGGAACTGGGGAGAAAAGTAGAACGACGGAGCAGAAGCTTAAGGCCGTCTGGGTTAGTATTGCGGCTGCAGAGAACATTGTGATTGAGCACGAAGAGGTGGAGGAACGGATTGGAATGATTACAGCGTAGCCGATAGATGATGGACCGCGAGTTTGCATCGCAGAGCTGTTGACTGCGTATATCACTCCAGCGGGAGGTGGCAAGAGCGCAGGTATCAGCATCATGGGCAATGGAGTCGGGAGGGTCCACGCGATGATGTGATAGGCAATCGCCGTCCCGGTACATGGAACCGGACTTGTAAAAGACATCAAAGCTGTATTCTTGTATCTTTAGCGCCCAGCTATCATGTCGTCCAGTCGGATCTTTAAGGGATGAGAAACAGTACAACGCATGATGGTCCGTTATAATCGAAAAGGTACGGCCAAACAAGTGGGGCGAGTGAGGTGACGGACGACGAGAGTGGCGAACAAGGCTTGAGTCGACGTAAGGATTGTGAGCATTGACATGACATGGTGGGAGCGTAATCGCTGGCCGCATGCGATTGTATACTGTGAGGTTGGAAACAGTCAGGATTGTTCTCAAAGCTATCGTTATGGGCATAGGTAGCACGAGGAGGTGAGGACCAACTGCTGTCGCAATTGTGGGCGGCGTCACCTACACGATGACAGCTAAAGCAAATAGAGTAGTAATAGCCAGTCCTCCATTCGGCCGCATTGCGAGGACTTAGCGGGGCCTCAGGCCTTGAGTATAGGAGACTCGAAGACGGTCAGCCGGGCGTTAGGAAGCGACGGCACACACTGAGCCTAGGCCAAAACTGGACAACTTCTCAGGAACTATTGGTCGGCAACTGGTATAGATTTAAAGGCGCCGGAGCACATCGAAGCAGAAGACATAGACTCTTTTTCGCTCAGATAATTTTTGTCAGGTGCGCCGCGGTTAGCGGAACTTGTGGTGCAGGTAATTCTTTGCCCTACCGTGTTGCTGTCGTGTCAGGCAGTTGCACTAACTAATGGAAATGTGTTGGCGTTTGGCCTTCTCAAAACGCTTGGACTCCCGTATGATGGAGTCGACCGTGTTGCAGTCCTTGCAAATCAGCAGTGTGAGCAGTTGAACGCATCATCTGCTATCACTTTTAAAACATGTTCCACTTTGTCTGACTCCCTCATGTCATCTTCTCCTTTGTCACAAAAAGTCAGCACGGCCTGTATATAAGAATGGTAGGACTCCGTAGATGTTTGGGCACCTGACACCAGCGCCTTCTTCGCGGTGGTCGTACGACCAATGGCCTTTTCCAAACAGATCAGACAGCTTTTCCTAGCAGGAATCCCAGCTTCCCATTTCAGCTTCATGATTCCCGAGCCAAACCTTTGCTGTTCCTTGTTAGTAAAATACATCGTTCGCTAGCATGACCATGGCGTCCCATCGTTTGTTTCTACTTACGCGCTCCGAGATGGTCAACCAGTTTTCAATAACGACATCATCTGTTGCGGAAAGCGTACCCGGATCTATTTGCTGCGCAAGAACAACCGTTCACATTGCCGCCGTGAGGAAGAGGCGGCCTTTTCTGTAATTGTGGAAAAATGCAAGCAACCACCGCGGCGGAGCTTCGTCCTAACGAAGTCAGTCACGCTCGCTACTGAGTAGCGGTTCTCGTTGAAAAATGGCGTGTCACAAAAAGAAGTTTCGCGCACCGTGAATACAAACACACAGACACTGTACACTGTCTTCCTGCTAATAAGGTTTCAAGAGAAGATTGTAACGATCTTTAGGGCTCATATGAGTCCAGACCACGACTCTACCGAACTACCACCACGACAACTACCTACCACGAACGTCCTTTTTGATCGTCCTACTGAGCGCCTTCTTCAGAACACGAGAGTGACCCGTAAATATATATATATATATATATATATATATATATATATATATATATATATATATATATATATATATATATATATATATATATAGTGTGTGTGTGTGTGTGTGCCTTTTGCTTCGGACAAAGGACAATTTGGTAGGGTCTACTATAGAATTGCATACCTGGCTGCATTCGTTCACGAGGCATAAATGAATTTGATAGTACTCTTCCTTAACATCCGTCTGAGTCTACTAGTTGCGGGGTCTCTAGTGTCATTCTATGAATAATATATTACTGCAGAGGTTGATCGCTTTTGATATTAACCGTGCATTTTCCTGTGTTTCAACTGATGTCGTAATATTCCGAAGTTGCAATTAGTGAACGCTCTATTGCTTTAATACGGGCTATCATCGCGTTCACTACTCTATTAATGGACTGCTGCTTTCCTTCTATGGAGCTGCATTATGTACAAATTAATAAACAACGCAACACTTGCTCGTTCCATTTTGCCTTTCGACGTTCCACCTTTAACGAATTTGGTACAACTCTCAAACGACCGCTTACTTTGTTAGATCAAAGGGAGATAAATCAAGAAAGCAACAGAGTAACCTTCAGATCGAGAATGAATGCATGGCTCAGTTGTAAAACATTTATTTCGTTCATTATCTTGTATTTTTAACGCTGTGAGGTAAGCCCGACAGCAGCTACAGCTGTCTTCATGGAGTAGACTATATAGCTCAAACCCGTCCGTCTACTACACCTCATATTAGGAGTAGGGTCCATTATGTGTGTGTTTTTTTCATATCCATCAGCGTCTCAGAGTCACCGATAGATGAAGCACTCTCATTTATTGTGAAATAGAAGGAAATCGTAAAAATTCACCCGCTATTATTACGGCACACAGAAATAGGCAAACAATTGACAGAGTTCATGTGCTCCAAGATGCGAGAAGCATGGACGAGCGACTTACCGCCGTTGTCCCAATCCGCCGCTCAGCCAACAGCGAGTACTCAATTTCAAAATCACTGCTGATTTTCATTCATTTCGTGACGCTCTAGGTTTAGGGGTTGATATTGTTTACGCGCTTGCCAATAATGGTAACGATGTTGTCGCGACCCCTTCGACAACCACGAATAGTTCAGTGATTGAGGGATCACAACCTGATCCGCAAGAGGCACATTGGGGCAATGAAGCAGCATTTATAAAGGACCATGGACAAGCAACTGAGTAAAAGATATTAAAACTTGAAGCAAAACAGAAATGCCACATTTTCCAGTTTCTGCGATTTGGCACACACCACTTAAAGCACCGCCTAGACCAATTCAAGAAAGAATTCAAACCAAGTGGATAATTCAGGCCTAAAGAATACGCGCACCCAGTTGCACACAAAACAGTGTATGTTACTATTTCTCCCATTGAACACATCTCACCAGAAGCAAAGCCATGCGGGGTTCTGCATATTTCAAACACGAAAGACAATATCAACTTTAAAGTCAAAGTCGCTACCGAGTGACGATTCTCGTTGAAAAATGGCGTGTCGCAAAAAGTTTCGCGCACCGCGCATACAAAGACACAGGCACTGTACACTGTCTTCATGCTAATAAGGTTTCAAGGGGAGATTGTCACGATGGCTGGGGCCGATATGAGTCTAGAATAAAACTGTCTTTCTCACATTCAAATTGTCTTGCAGTTATTGACATTTCGCGAAACTTATAAACGATGAAATGGAAACTTGAAGCAGTGGCGTTGCCCCTTCGAGGCCTGCGTCCGGACCCACGCAACTCTGCTCTCGCAGCGTTCAGTTCACACACTAGACGGAACGGAGCTGCACCGCCTGCTACCAGCAGCCAAGCGGGCCCGGCCATCGATCGTGTCGCCATCTGTCGAGAGTGGCGTGATTCAAGCCACCATAACTCCAAACACGTGGTGAGACGCACGGTAGCCCAGAAAAATCGAAGAAAGGGCCTGCAGATTATCAAAAGGTACGCGTCAATATTTCTTTCCCTCTACAAAGTATTTTTTTTATGGTGGCAGAACGAAACTCTTCAGCAGAAGGTTCCCATTGAAGTTTCTGAAGTAATTAGCCCTATCTATGCTGATTACGTCTATCGCGGTTTGTGAGTTCCCGCCGCCGGAGAACCACAGCTAGTTTTATAGTCACGACTAACTAGACATAAATCTCGCCACTAATTTTCTGCGAGTGCAAAAATAATGCTTATATACCCTTTTTCTTTTCTCATGAGACCTTACAATTTTTTTTTAAATATCGCCTCTAGTGTATAGCCTAATTATAGTTCTCGAGCCGCATTACTCTAAGTGACGGGAATTACTCGCATGAGAAATCGAAATGCATGGTTGACTAATTATATAAAATTTACTTCTAATTTAGAATTATTTACTTTATGGCACGTAGTGGAATTTACGACTGTAACCGGTGAGATTAGTCGATACTTCGACTTGAAATGAATTGCAAAGATCGCACGTGTTTCAACGAACGCGGAGTGAAACTTGCGGCAGAAGTGCACTATTGATTCACCTACTTTTTTTAACCAACAGCCACTCAGTGCATCCAAACAAAAAGTAATCTAGAACACCACTGTAATTATTCGCACATATTGGGAATGAATATCACGAAGGTGGTGTCATTCTGAAAACTTGTTCCAAGTTAAGGCGCCATGGAACTCACTGGCTGCAATTCCTAAATTGCAATATGTCCCGCCAATAAATAGCTAGTTATTAAGTGCAATTACGTAAATTACTCAAATACGAAGTTGTATTTCTCGCACAGGTAATGACCACTTGTTTTCTTAATCCAGCTCGATGACTATGATTATGCTACCAGCCACAAGCCAATTTGAAAAATTTTGGATTGTCGAGAAAAAACGTATGCCATGATCCTATACAGTCTGTAATTTCAAACTGAGTGACTCCATAGAAAGAACTAAAAATTAAATAATATTATGAGTAAAAAAGTTACGCTTTAGACCGACTGCGAATAAATAAGCGTAGCATTCAGAAACAATTGCCTTGCAGAACACATACATGCATTTGTACCTAGTATATATATATAATATATATATATATATATATATACACACACCGCTAAGCGTTTGCTACTATGCATGCGAAACCCATGGCTATACTGCTGGCGCTGGGTCTTGTCGGGCGTATGTTTTTGTAAGTTTCCTTGTTCGAATACGGCTCAAGTTCCCCCTTTTCTCCAAAGATACATGTTCACTTTTATTTTGTTTCCATGAGTTCCTTTTAGTGTTTCCATGACACCTTATTACTGTAATGGCAGATAAAATCCTGAAAGTTTGTTACGTGATGTCTTCGACTCAAGAAATGATAAGGCCTTACAAGCGCTGCAGACATAGTTATTAAGAACGACAGACATAAATGTGGCCGTGTGTTCAGGCACTGTGGGAAGTGCATACATTTCTAGGCTTTACTATTATTTTGATAAGGAAGTACACAGCAGATACATTTCGTGATATTTGTGGCTCAATCTTTTCGTACCTAGCTAGCCTAAAGCAATCGTTACAGTAGTATTGCTTTAGCTTTATTGTTATTTGAATTTGCTACGTAATTAGTGGCGTTTTGGTCAAATAAGGCAAATTGTAATGTGCGTGTCGCTAAAGCTAGGTAATGTGTGCAACGTGCAGAATCAGGTTGCTATTTCAAAGATTTTTAGAGTAGCGATAGTATTTGAATGTAATCGTATTCTAGTATTAACAGGATAAATGAGACTAAACTTTGCCATACAACAAATCTTTGCTAAAAAATGACCTTAAAAATGTTAAAAGAGAACTAGCATGCCATTTCCTTCATTGTGCTTTGTTTATACATGGTAAAAATATTGGAGGCTTATATATATGCTGCCACGCCTCTAAGCGCTCTAACATTTTGCTGTAATACGTATAATTATTAAAGGGGAAATGTACATTTACACCTTTTTGTTTCTAAGTGTTCTTTATCATTGTACGGCTGCATTCAATAACAATGTGACCTAGCATCAGGATTGGCTGCAATTTCCGTCTTCTGAAGATGTCTAGCGTAACAGCTTTTTGTAAAGACGGTTCATTTTTTTCCCAAGGTGGTGTACTCATATCTGTTGTAACATCAGTAACTTAGGATGCTTCGATGATTTCCAGTGTTTCGTCTGTGGTTTCAAACTTGAGGACCTCAATTCAAAGGAAAGTATCGCTTTAACTTTAAAATCTACACAATCATTCGAAGCCAGAAGGACGAAGTCGAGGCCAGTGTAGCTAAGCCCGCAGTCGCATAGAGAACGAAAGCGCTTACGCTGCAATTATTCGTAAGCAAAAATTACAAACCTTCTTGATGCTGGGCGTACAGCACTTACGAACGCGAACCTTCATCAATTTGGCTTCGGCTGCACCTCACGTATATTTACTTGCTGTTCTTTCTTTACTTTCTCGATGTATCGATTTCGTATATAGCTGTATGCCGAGTTAATTGAGCCAGCATTAACATCGGAACCATGTACCTAAACACTAGTGCAAGGTTTTACAAAAAAATTTCAAAGGATATATTATATCTCTATAATGTGCGATAGAGTGCAAAAATGGGCGAGTTGGTTCTTCATGGTAAAAGCAGCGAAAAGGAGCAGCAACACAAGACAGAGACGCACACAGAAAAGGCGTTGAAGCAGATGCACCTGGCAGATTTAGTAGTTTACGCGCAATTGAATAAGCAAAGACGACGTTGAAATTTCTACACAGAGACCTAATTCAAATGATGCGGAAGCAGCTTATTTCTGCCAGCAAATACGTTGACACCGCGAATGTGAAGCTGTGTTCAACTGTTCAAGGTACACTCTTAAACAAATGTACACGCTTTTGACCGTATCTTGCCACACAACAATAGTCGTCATCTATCTTGCTTGCGTTTCCTTTCTTGAAAACGCTGCGCTTGCCACTTTCCTCTCAAGAAAGTTCTGTCATGCAGAGAACGCGCATGCCTTTCGCGTTAAAAGGGAGGAAATGCGGACAAGACAGATGCCGATTGTTGCCGTGTGGCAATACAACCCAAAGGGTGCGATTTGGGTTAAGAGTGTAGTTGCCAAAAAAGGTTCACAATGCAATTATGAATCACGCAATAAAATGTGTAGATCTTAATTACCCAGGTCTATACTAATTTATAGCAATACTAATTATAGATATGTGTAGAATATAAAAACACACAGACCAGATTTTTGTATTGCGATACTAACTGTATGGACACTCCAGGCACATTTTTGTCGTCGGCGTTGCCGGAAGGTTCCGTATAAAGTCAAAGGCCTTCATTTCGGGTGGTTCCAGGCTGTCATGGAATGAAGTACCGTTCCACAATTGAATGCACCACTTACTGGGTTTCTTCCGTCGCAGCACATAGCACTCACCGAAACATCAAAAATATATATAATCAGTATATAGGTCGACCCAATCTTCTTAGAAAAGGGAAGAATTTCGAACATGACGCATTTTCATTTACATGAAGCTCGGCTACTATTTCTCCCTAGTCATTGTTCAAGCTGCACCTTCGTCGAAACTCGCAGTCTTCCTCGGCACCTGAAACAGCGTCTTCCTCGGCGCCGTCGAATGGGTCGGGTGTTCAGTATTTCTTAAAACCCGTCTGGATAATCACTAGATTGGCTTTACGGCGGGTTCGACGGTGCACGTCTGTTACCTCTATAGCTTTCTCAACTTTGTACGAGCGTAGGTCAGTATTCTTTGGTCAAAGTGTGTGCATCAATAACAATATGCGATTAAGTGCGGTACCTGCTAGAAACAAAACTTTAATTGGCTCTGCCATTTTTATTTGAACTAGTGTCCCCGTGGCAGTGTGCAACTTGGTATCCGTGTCCGCTAAGCACTGCGCTATGGAATCACAATCGCGCTTCATGACTTATGCACACTTTTGCACTCCACGCAGACTCCTAGAGGGTGGCCACAGCAGAGAACATGGCAGCTTCAAGTTCAACTTAAAATTAAGGTATGGGGTTATAGGTGGTTTTTTTGTCATGAAAGGTCAAAAAAACTTGAATATAGTCTTAAGTGTCGTGATCAGCGCATTAGTAGTGTAGCCTGTGCCTGAAATTGCAAACCGAAGACAGGATAGCAAATATCTATTGCATATTTAAGAACAATTATCCCGCTAAATACCACAGTCTGTATTCTGAAAATAAATTACTCTTACGCGATTGAACTATTGGTAGGAGCAAATGTCAGCCAATTGCGTTGTCACATACATGATTAGCGAAGACCAGCCAAAGGCCAAGAGTGCCCACAAAAGAAAAACTTTGTAAATTAGGCCCTTGTTCTTTATTATCTATCGTGGCGCCTCAGGGGGTATTGTGTTGTGCTGCAGAGCGGGAAGGGCGCAGGTTCCCGTATCAGTGTTGCGGCTGCAATACTATGGCATCAAAATTTTTAAAAAAACCTTACAGTAAAGTACTCTGAGTCCTTTTAAGGTGCTCCACGTGCTGAAACACTCCTCAGAAACATTGAGCTTATACTGACACATTAGCAAATACAAATACCTTCGGCACAAATACCCAGATTGTGCTTTTCCCTGATTGTTTAATTAATACCAGAACTGCACGGGCCAGCGCGCTTCTCTTTACTGCACGCCACAAGCGAACGATGAGCTCAATCTGTTTTTAGAGTGTTGTACGAGTACGCGACGGCACAATGAGAACAATGGAATGCAGTAGACAAAGTATATATCAAGTAAAAAGCGTAAGAGAGAGAAAACTTACGTGAAAGATTACCTGCCAGAGCGCGCACGCAATTTATAGAAGCCTCTGAGAATGAGTAGGACAGAGAGCAAGGAAGTGATTAACCTATATCTGATTTGAGCGTGGAACAGCCGGGCGCTATCGCTGTCATGCCTATACTTTGTGAAAGGACTGACAGAAACTGAAAAAAAAAAAAAGAGGATGGCTAAGTCAACTGGAGATATTCGCCAACGCTCGTGTTAGAAACGTTGCAAATATACATAGGCAATGTCTCGAAAGCAATCCTAGCCGCTCCTCATTAGAGACACCGTGTAACCCTCATGTCTGCTGCGTACCGCCCACCCTCGACTCTGTCTGATGCTGTGATTCGCTTTGTGGCTGCATGTTAATGGATGCCCGTCATCCCCCGCACCCGGGAACTATTGTACGGCGTGCACCCGACTGGGAGGCAGAGCAACGTAGCCGCAGGGCTCTTACAAAACCCCAGGCACATCAGTTTTTGGTAGCTCCCCCGATTAGTAATTAGATAAGCTTGACAAATTGCAAGCCACGCACGTATCTAGTAAGAGTGGCCGATATCGACCGAGTGGGATTTCGCCTCTCTAATATTAACCGCAACTCGATAATGCCACTCTCTGCCGAGAGAATCGTCACGCTTTCCAGCAAGAAGAGCGAGCCGGAGCGGTAGGGTTGACGCAGAGGTGTCGCGCTCTTTTTCATACCGGTAGTTGTCGCGTCCGCCGCGGAAGCCAGTTTCCGTATTTTTTTTCCTTCGTAATGAACACAAATGGTTCCGGTGCCGTACATTGGTACACGGAGAATGACTGCAGCAAATTGCTGCTGATGTTAGGAAAGAGGGATATGAAATATTGCGAAACCGCTCGTGTCTAACAAAATCTGCTCGCCGTTGCCACCTGTGAAGAGCTGCCTAAGAAATGCCATCTTTCAGCCCGGTTTATCTGCTGCAAATACACGCAAGCAGAAGCCACAGAATTGGCTTCCTAATTTTCTTATTGGAGAACCAACTAAGTGTAGCCATCTCCTACTCACTATATATATATATATATATATATATATATATATATATATATATATACATATATATATATATATATATATATATATATGTGTGTGTGTGTGTGTGTGTGTGTGTGTGCGTGTGTGTGTGTGTGTGTGTAATTGTAACGGTAACGAAAAATGCCGCAAGTGAAAGAAGAGGAATAGAAGGACAAACAAAAGGATAGAGCAGGAGTGAGTCAGAGGGCTGAGGTGCGAAGACAGGTGGAGCTAGATCAGAGGAAACAGGCAGCACGAGACTTGAAGCACGTGTGATGAGGCCGGCATTGCGGCTCTCCGCTGTTGTAATCGCACCGCTGGCACGAGTTGTTGGGGTCTCGGTGCTGACGCCCGTTATTGCCAATGGGTCGCAAGCCCCAAGGGTAGCGTTGGCCTGGCGGCCTGGGGCACTGGAAGCATCCGAAGGTCCCGGCAAAGCAAGAGAAGACTGGTAACAGAACAACTTGTTTATTCTAACATAGCAAAAGAGCGGCCGGTCAGGTCGACCGAAGTGGAGAGACGGGAGAGCACGTAAATCAACAGTACAAATCGGAGCCTCTCTCCTGGCGTCCGGGGGCAGCTGCTCTTATACCCTCGGCGTCGCGGTCCAAAAGAGAAGGTCACGGGATGAAGGTTACGGGATGAAGGTCACGGGACGGCGGAGCATGAGCCCACGACGGCGCGCACGGTCGAGCCGAGAGACCTGCTGAACCGAGTGCAGTGACGCATCGCCAACCCCCCCCCCCCCCCCCCCACACGACGGCGCGAACGGTTGAGCCGAGAGACCTCCAGGCTCCTCATTCGGGGAACTCCGCTCCCCGGCTGCCGCGCTTTGACAAGCGAGGGCACACACACACACACGCACACACGAAGACACGTGGCACTGAAACACGCCTGGACACGCTTGGCGGGTAGGCGTTGCGGCGGCGTCGGACGGGCCAAAATGTCCGCCGCTTTGAACAAAGCCCCGGCGTCCGTTGCATCCGCGCCGGCATTACCGCGCGTTGTAGGCGAAACGTAACAGACCGCCCCGCCGGGGGAAGGAGATCCCGAAGGTCAGGGGACTGCATCCGCTGTCCGGAGGGATGTCGCTCGATGATGCTCATAACCGAAGTTGGGCGTCCTTGGGCGTTTCTTGAGCGCAGCGCACAGAGAAGGCCTCGTTCTCACGTTCAGGTGCACACAGGACACTGCAAAGTGACTTCGGGAGAGTTGACATTTTTGTTCTCGTTTCCGGCAAGCGTTAGAACCACGCCAAAAGTCAACCGCTCAGTCAGCAAGCACGGCACAACCCTCACTAAGCCCTGCCAGGCTCTTTCCCCTTTTTTACTGCTGCCTAGTTCCTTACAGTAGTTTAGCAGCACTCAGAACGCGTCCACAAATCGAAAAATTGCACTAGAAAGCACATCATCACTTTGAAACACTATACAAAAGCAATAGGTTAAAAAAAATCCTGCCTCAGGAAGAAAAACATCAGTAACAAGCAATTTTGAGGCTGATTCCCACGTTAGGGGCTTCGACTTAAGCCATCGGCGTTACCGTTGAGACTCCCCTTTTTGTAACGCACCTCAAAGGAATATTGTTGCAAAGCGAGGCTCCAGCGCAGGAGGCGGCCATTTTTGGGAGAGATGGTCTGCAGCCATTGGAGAGGGCAGTGATCCGTTTCAATGATAAACCTCGAGCCGGCTAGGTAACATGACAATTTCTGAACGGCCCACACGATACACGCACACTCTTTCTCGGTGGCGCTATACGCCTGCTCACGACTCGTCAGCTTACGACTAGCATACCGGACGGGGTGTTCTACTTCTCCATTTTCCCGTTGGCACAGTACAACGCCCATGCCTCGCTCACTAGCATCACACTGAACAACGAACCCTTTTGTGTAGTCGGGCGATCGTAGCACAGGCTGGCTTGTTAGGGCGCTTTTTAGGGCGCTAAAAGCTCTTTCCTTCGTCTCATCCCAGACGACTGTTTGCGGCTCTGTCTTTCTTAGAGCATCCGTCAAGGGAGCCGCGATATCAGAGTACCTGGGGATGTACCTCTGATAGTAGCCGGCGACACCTAAGAACGACCGAATATCGGTCTTCGTGCGCGGTTGCGGGAAGTCTCGCACAGCGGCCACCTTTATTTCAGAGGGGCGGCGACGACCCCGACAAATCACGTGTCCGAGGTAGACAACCTCGGCCTGTGCTAACTGGCACTTGGGAGCCTTGACTGTCAAGCCCGCATCGCGCAGGCGGGTTAGCACTGCCCGCAAGTGCGCCATATGCTCAGGCCAGGATGCGGAGAATATCGCTACGTCGTCTAGATACGGTAAAGCGAATTCTTGCTGTCCCCGCAACACTTTATCCATGAGGCTTGAAAAGCAGTATGGCGCGTTCTTCAAACCAAAACTCAAAACTTTAGGACGGAATGTCCCCATTGGTGAAATGAACGCCGCATACCTACTAGCCTCTTCTGTAAGTGGAACCTGCCAATAACCCCTGACAAGATCTAGGGTGGAAATAAACTGAGCGCTACTCACTCTCTCAAGGCGCTCCTCGATGTTAGGGATCGGATAAATTTGATCCTTAGTGATGGAATTAAGCCTGCGGTAGTCGACGCAAGGACGAGGTTCCTTGCCCGGTACCTCAACTAAAATCAAAGGGGAGGTATAATCACTCTCACCCGCTTCAATAACACCGAGCTGTAGCATTTTCTTTACCTCAGCCTCCATAATATCGCTCTGGCGGGGTGACACCCGGTACGCCTTGGATCGTACTGGCTCTGGGGAGGTAAGTTCTATGTCATGAGTAAGGACAGAAGTCCTACCAGGCCTCTCAGAGAACAGTCCTTGAAACTCTTGTAAGAGCTGGTGTAGTTCTGTTTTCTGCTCAGGCGACAGCGATGCTTTACTTATTAAGTCACTAATGACTTGATTGGTGTCTTTCCTGTTTGTCACTGAGCCTAGTCCCGGAAGCTCGACCGGAAGCTCTTCTAACTTTCCCGCATCGGGAATTTCCTCTCCAGTATCTGGTGCCTTTAACGCTACAGGCTCAATTTTATCCCGTTCGGGCGTGCCCTGAATACCAGCTTGCTGCGCCTCTGACCCTTTTTCATCGTTCAACAACGTCGGCCCCGCAACTACCGCCTTTGCAGCGAGCTCCCGAACCTTCGATCTGGTTAAGGCCTGAACGCTAGCCTCACCAAACAAAAGCCCCTTCTCGCGCAGGAGGTGATCGGACCTGTTCGAAAATAGGTACGGGTACTGGGGGGGCAGCATAGATGACACTGCGGCCTCCGTCTCAAGTGCTCCGAAAGGTCCTTCAATAAGCACTTTTGCTACCGGCAGACACACGCTATGAGCTTCCACTGCTTGCTTGATCCATGCGCACTCGCCCGTGAACATATCGGGTTCT
This sequence comes from Dermacentor andersoni, assembly GCF_023375885.2. Lineage (NCBI taxonomy): Eukaryota > Metazoa > Arthropoda > Arachnida > Ixodida > Ixodidae > Dermacentor > Dermacentor andersoni. The sequence continues at coordinate 162,878,928 of NC_092815.1, read as the reverse complement.
ACGTAAGAGGGGTGAACTACATCCATTGTAGCTGCGGAATCGCGAAGCACTCGGCACTCTTTCCCGTTCACGAGGAGGTCTCGCATGTAAGGCTCGAGAAGCTTCATGTTCTCGTCAGTGCTGCATATAGACAAAAACACGACTTGTGTTTTTGTTTCTGGACACTGCGCCGAAAAGTGACCCGGCTTCTGGCACGTATAACAAACGCGCGCTTGCCTCGTCTCGAACCGCTTTCTGCGTTCGGCTTCGGTTGCCGCCGTCTCCTTACGTTCGGTCGGACTGCTTTCACTCGCATCCGCACTACGTGTATCCCCCTTTGCTCTCATGGGTGTGAACTTCGGCCTCTCCAACTTGGAGCCAAATTCACCCTTTTGACCGTCCTTAGCTCCGCGAGCCCGACGCGTCACAAACTCCTCGGCTAGCTCAGCGGCTCTAGCCACCGTACTAACGTCTGGCCTATCCAAGACCCAGTACCGCACGTTCTCAGGTAACCGACTATAAAACTGTTCTAGCCCGAAACACTGCAGAACTTTCTCATGGTCACCAAACGCTTTCTCTTCTTTGAGCCACTCCTGCATGTTTGACATAAGCCTGTACGCAAACTCTGTATATGACTCACTTTTGCCTTTCTCATTTTCCCGAAACTTCCGACGGAACGCCTCCGCTGACAGCCGGTACTTTTTTAGCAGACTCGATTTCACTTTGTCGAAATCCTCTGCCTCCTCTCTCTCCAAGCGAGCGACTACGTCGGCCGCCTCGCCGGGTAGCAAAGTGAGCAAGCGCTGTGGCCACGTTTCCCGAGAGAACCCCTGCTTCTCGCACGTTCGCTCAAAGTTAACCAGGAACAAACCAATGTCCTCTCCAAGCTTAAACGGCCGCATCAGGTCAGTCATTTTG